>NC_134831.1:93048026-93090345 GCF_004210375.1 Tachypleus tridentatus
GGTAACAATAATCAGTAGCTAAGAAAAATGGTAACACTAATCAGTAGTTAAGGAATGTGGAAACACTAATGATATATAACGAATATGGTAACAAAGTGAGTAGCTAAGAAATGTGGTAACATTAGTCAGTGTTTAAGGAGTGTGGTAACACTAATCACTACCTAAGGAATATGGTAACACTAATAAGTAGCTAAGGAATGTGATAACACTAATGAGTAGGAAAAAAATGCGGTAACACTAATCAGTAGCTAAGAAGAGTGGTAACACTAATCAGTAGCTAAGGAATGTCGTAACACAAGTCAGTAGCTAAGGAATGTGGTAACACCAATAAGTAGTTAAGGAATGTGGTAGCATTAATCAGTTGTTAGGAATGTGGTAACACTAATCAGAAGTTAAGAAATATGGAAAAACTATTTAGTACCTAAGGAATATGGAAACACCAATCAGTAGCTAAGGAATATGGTAACACTAAACACTACCTAAGGAATATGGTAACACTAATCACTAGCTAAGGAATGGGGTAACACTAATCAGTAGTTAAGAAAGGTGGTAATACTAATGATAGTTAAGGAATGTGGTAGCACTAATCAAAAGCTAAGAAATGTGGTAACACTAATCAGTAGCTAAGAAATGTGGTAACACTAATCAGTAGTTAAGGAATGAGGTAACACTAATGATAGTTAAGAAATGTGGTAACACTAATCAGTAGCAAAAATGTGGCAACACTAATCAGAAGTTAAGAAACGTGGTAACACTAATCAATAGCTAAGGAATGTGGTAACACTACTTAGTACCTAAGGAATATGGAAACACCAATCAGTAGGTAAGGAATATGGTAACACTAATCACTGCATAAGGAATATTGAAACACTAATCAGTAGCTAAGGAATGTGGTAACGCTAATCAGTAGCTAAGACATGTGGAAACACGAATCAGTAGCTAAGGAATATAGTAACACTAAACAGTAGTAAAGGAATATGGAAACACTAATCACTACCTAAGGAATATGGTAACACTAATCAGTAGCTAAGGAATGTTGTAACACTTATCAGTAGCTATGACATGTGGAAACACTAATGAGTAGCTTAGGAATATGGTAACACTAATAACTACCTAAAGAATGTAGTAACACTAATCAGTAGCTAAGACATATAGAAACATTAATCAGTAGCTAAGGAATATGGTAACAAAAGTCAGAAACTAAGGAATGTGGTAACACTAATCAGTAGCTAAGAAATTTGGAAACACTAATCAGTAGTTAATAATTTGGAAAAACTAACCACTACCTAAGGAATATGGTAACACTAATCAGTAGCAAAGGAATGTTGTAACACTTATCAGTAGCTTAGACATATGGAAACACTACTCAGTAGCTATGACATGTGGAAACACTAATGAGTAGCTTAGGAATATGGTAACACTAATGGCTACCTAAAGAATGTAGTAACACTAATCAGTAGCTAAGACGTGTGGAAACACTAATCAGTAGCTAAGGAATATGGTAACACTAATCACTACCTAAGAAATATCGTAACACTAATCAGAAGCTAAAAAATGTGGTAACACTAATTAGTACCTAAGAAGTGTGGTAACACTAGCCAGTAGTTAAGGTATGTGGTAACATTAATCAGTGGCTAAGGAGAGTAGTAACACTAATCAGTAGCTAAGGAATGTCGAAACACTAGTCAATAACTAAGGAATGTGGTAACACTAATCACTAACTAAGGAATATGGTAACACTAATCAGTAGCTAAGGAATGTGGTAACACTAATCAGTAGCTAAGGAATGTGGTAACACTAATCAATAGCTAAGGAATGTGGAAACACTAATCAGTAGCTATGACATGTGGAAACACTAGTCAGTAAATAAGGAATGTAGTAACACTAAGCAGTAGCGAAAAAATGTGGTAACGCTAATCAGTACCTAAGAGTGTGGTAACACTAGCCAGTAGTTAAGGAATGTGGTAACACTAATCAGTAGCTAAGGAATGTGGTAACATTAATCAGTGGCTAAGGAGAGTAGTAACACTAATTAGTAGCTAAGGAAAATCGAAACACTATTCAGTAACTAAAAAATGTGGTAACATTAATCAGTAGCTAAGGAATGTGGTAACACTAATCAGGAGCTAAGACATGTGGAAACACTAATCGGTAGCTGAGGAATATGGTAACACTAATCACTAACTAAGAAATATGGTAACACTAATCAGTAGCTACGATATGGAAACACAAATCAGTAGCTAAGGAATGTGGTAACACTAATCAGCAGCAAAAAAATGTGGTAACATTAATCAGAAACTAAGAAATGTGGTAACACTAATCAGTAGCTATCGAATGTGGTAACACTAATCAGTAGCTAAGGAATGTTCTAACACTAATCAGTCGCTTAGAAATGTGGTAACATTAATCAGTAGCTATGGAGAGTGGTAACACTAATCAGTAGTTACGGAATGTGGTTACACTAATGATTGTTAAGGAATACGGTAACACTAATCACTACCTAAGGAATATGGTAACACTAATTAGTAGATAAGGAATGTGGTAACACCAATCAGTAGCTAAGACATAAGGAAATACTAAACAGTAGCTAAGACATGTGGAAACACTAATCAGTAGCTAAGACATATGTAAACACTAATAAGTAGCAAAGGAATATGGTAACAAAAGTCAGTAGCTAAGGAATGTGGTAACACTAATCAGTAGCTCAGAAATATGCGAACACTAATCAGCAGCTAAGGAATATCGAAACACTAATCAGTAGCTAAGGAATATGGAAAAACAAATCACTACCAAAGGAATATGGTAACACTAATCAAAAGCTAAAGAATGTGGTAACACTAATCAGTACCTAAGACATGTGGAAACACGAATCAGTAGGTAAGGAATATATTAACAATAATCACTAACTAAGGAATATGATAACACTAATCACTACATAAGATATATGGTAACACTAATCAGTACCTATGGTATGTGGAAACACATATCAGTAGGTAAGTAATATGGTAACACTAATCAATAACTAAAGAATATGGTAACACTAATTAGTAGCTAGGAAATGTGGTAACACTAATAAATAGCTAAGGAGATTGGAAACACTATTCAGTAGTTTAGTAATGTGGTAACACTAATGATAGTTAAGGAATGTGGTAACACTAATGATAGTTAAGGAATGTGGTAACACTAATCAAAACCTAAGATATGTGGTAACACTAATCAGTATCTAAGAAATGTGGTAACACAAATCAGTAGGTAAGGAATGTGGTAACAATAATCAGTAGCTAAAAAATGTGGTGACACTAATCAGTAGCTAAGGAGAGTAATAACACTAATTAGTAGTGAAAAATTTTGCAACAATAGTCAGTAGCTAAGGAATATGGAAACACTAATCACTACCTAAAAAATATGGTAACACTAATCAGTAGCTAAGACATGTGGAAACACGAATCAGTAGCTAAGGAATATGGTAACACTAATCACTAATTAAGGAATATGGTAACACTAGTCACTAACTAAGGAATATGGTTACACTAATGATAGTAGCTAAGGAATGTGGTAAACCTAATCACTATCTAAGGAATGTGGTAACACTAATCAGTAGCTAAGGAAAGTGGTAACACTAATCAGTCGTAAAAAAATGTGGCAACACTAATCAGTAGCTAAGGAGAGTTGTAACATTAGTCAGTAGCTAAGGAATGTGGTAACAATAATCAGTAGCTAAGAAAAATGGTAACACTAATCAGTAGTTAAGGAATGTGGAAACACTAATGATATATAACGAATATGGTAACAAAAGTGAGTAGCTAAGAAATGTGGTAACATTAGTCAGTGTTTAAGGAGTGTGGTAACACTAATCACTACCTAAGGAATATGGTAACACTAATAAGTAGCTAAGGAATGTGATAACACTAATGAGTAGGAAAAAAATGCGGTAACACTAATCAGTAGCTAAGAAGAGTGGTAACACTAATCAGTAGCTAAGGAATGTCGTAACACAAGTCAGTAGCTAAGGAATGTGGTAACACCAATAAGTAGTTAAGGAATGTGGTAGCATTAATCAGTTGTTAGGAATGTGGTAACACTAATCAGAAGTTAAGAAATATGGAAAAACTATTTAGTACCTAAGGAATATGGAAACACCAATCAGTAGCTAAGGAATATGGTAACACTAAACACTACCTAAGGAATATGGTAACACTAATCACTAGCTAAGGAATGGGGTAACACTAATCAGTAGTTAAGAAAGGTGGTAATACTAATGATAGTTAAGGAATGTAGCACTAATCAAAAGCTAAGAAATGTGGTAACACTAATCAGTAGCTAAGAAATGTGGTAACACTAATCAGTAGTTAAGGAATGAGGTAACACTAATGATAGTTAAGAAATGTGGTAACACTAATCAGTAGCAAAAAATGTGGCAACACTAATCAGAAGTTAAGAAACGTGGTAACACTAATCAATAGCTAAGGAATGTGGTAACACTACTTAGTACCTAAGGAATATGGAAACACCAATCAGTAGGTAAGGAATATGGTAACACTAATCACTGCATAAGGAATATTGAAACACTAATCAGTAGCTAAGGAATGTGGTAACGCTAATCAGTAGCTAAGACATGTGGAAACACGAATCAGTAGCTAAGGAATATAGTAACACTAAACAGTAGTAAAGGAATATGGAAACACTAATCACTACCTAAGGAATATGGTAACACTAATCAGTAGCTAAGGAATGTTGTAACACTTATCAGTAGCTATGACATGTGGAAACACTAATGAGTAGCTTAGGAATATGGTAACACTAATAACTACCTAAAGAATGTAGTAACACTAATCAGTAGCTAAGACATATAGAAACATTAATCAGTAGCTAAGGAATATGGTAACAAAAGTCAGAAACTAAGGAATGTGGTAACACTAATCAGTAGCTAAGAAATTTGGAAACACTAATCAGTAGTTAATAATTTGGAAAAACTAACCACTACCTAAGGAATATGGTAACACTAATCAGTAGCAAAGGAATGTTGTAACACTTATCAGTAGCTTAGACATATGGAAACACTACTCAGTAGCTATGACATGTGGAAACACTAATGAGTAGCTTAGGAATATGGTAACACTAATGGCTACCTAAAGAATGTAGTAACACTAATCAGTAGCTAAGACGTGTGGAAACACTAATCAGTAGCTAAGGAATATGGTAACACTAATCACTACCTAAGAAATATCGTAACACTAATCAGAAGCTAAAAAATGTGGTAACACTAATTAGTACCTAAGAAGTGTGGTAACACTAGCCAGTAGTTAAGGTATGTGGTAACATTAATCAGTGGCTAAGGAGAGTAGTAACACTAATCAGTAGCTAAGGAATGTCGAAACACTAGTCAATAACTAAGGAATGTGGTAACACTAATCACTAACTAAGGAATATGGTAACACTAATCAGTAGCTAAGGAATGTGGTAACACTAATCAGTAGCTAAGGAATGTGGTAACACTAATCAATAGCTAAGGAATGTGGAAACACTAATCAGTAGCTATGACATGTGGAAACACTAGTCAGTAAATAAGGAATGTAGTAACACTAAGCAGTAGCGAAAAAATGTGGTAACGCTAATCAGTACCTAAGAAGTGTGGTAACACTAGCCAGTAGTTAAGGAATGTGGTAACACTAATCAGTAGCTAAGGAATGTGGTAACATTAATCAGTGGCTAAGGAGAGTAGTAACACTAATTAGTAGCTAAGGAAAATCGAAACACTATTCAGTAACTAAGGAATGTGGTAACATTAATCAGTAGCTAAGGAATGTGGTAACACTAATCAGGAGCTAAGACATGTGGAAACACTAATCGGTAGCTGAGGAATATGGTAACACTAATCACTAACTAAGAAATATGGTAACACTAATCAGTAGCTACGATATGGAAACACAAATCAGTAGCTAAGGAATGTGGTAACACTAATCAGCAGCAAAAAAATGTGGTAACATTAATCAGAAACTAAGAAATGTGGTAACACTAATCAGTAGCTATCGAATGTGGTAACACTAATCAGTAGCTAAGGAATGTTCTAACACTAATCAGTCGCTTAGAAATGTGGTAACATTAATCAGTAGCTATGGAGAGTGGTAACACTAATCAGTAGTTACGGAATGTGGTTACACTAATGATTGTTAAGGAATACGGTAACACTAATCACTACCTAAGGAATATGGTAACACTAATTAGTAGATAAGGAATGTGGTAACACCAATCAGTAGCTAAGACATAAGGAAATACTAAACAGTAGCTAAGACATGTGGAAACACTAATCAGTAGCTAAGACATATGTAAACACTAATAAGTAGCAAAGGAATATGGTAACAAAAGTCAGTAGCTAAGGAATGTGGTAACACTAATCAGTAGCTCAGAAATATGCGAACACTAATCAGCAGCTAAGGAATATCGAAACACTAATCAGTAGCTAAGGAATATGGAAAACAAATCACTACCAAAGGAATATGGTAACACTAATCAAAGCTAAAGAATGTGGTAACACTAATCAGTACCTAAGACATGTGGAAACACGAATCAGTAGGTAAGGAATATATTAACAATAATCACTAACTAAGGAATATGATAACACTAATCACTACATAAGATATATGGTAACACTAATCAGTACCTATGGTATGTGGAAACACATATCAGTAGGTAAGTAATATGGTAACACTAATCAATAACTAAAGAATATGGTAACACTAATTAGTAGCTAGGAAATGTGGTAACACTAATAAATAGCTAAGGAGATTGGAAACACTATTCAGTAGTTTAGTAATGTGGTAACACTAATGATAGTTAAGGAATGTGGTAACACTAATGATAGTTAAGGAATGTGGTAACACTAATCAAAACCTAAGATATGTGGTAACACTAATCAGTATCTAAGAAATGTGGTAACACAAATCAGTAGGTAAGGAATGTGGTAACAATAATCAGTAGCTAAAAAATGTGGTGACACTAATCAGTAGCTAAGGAGAGTAATAACACTAATTAGTAGTGAAAAATTTTGCAACAATAGTCAGTAGCTAAGGAATATGGAAACACTAATCACTACCTAAAAAATATGGTAACACTAATCAGTAGCTAAGACATGTGGAAACACGAATCAGTAGCTAAGGAATATGGTAACACTAATCACTAATTAAGGAATATGGTAACACTAGTCACTAACTAAGGAATATGGTTACACTAATGATAGTTAAGGAATGTGGTAAACCTAATCACTATCTAAGGAATGTGGTAACACGAATCAGTAGCTAAGGAAAGTGGTAACACTAATCAGTCGTAAAAAATGTGGCAACACTAATCAGTAGCTAAGGAGAGTTGTAACATTAGTCAGTAGTTAAGGAATGTGGTAGCGCTAATCAGTAGCTAAAGAATATGGTAACACGAATCAGAAGCTAGAATAAGTGGTAACATTAATCAGTAGTGAAAAATGTGGCAACACCAATCAATAGCTAAAAGTGTGGAAACACTAATCAGTAGCTAAAGAATATGGAAACACGAATCAGTAGTTAAGGAATATGGTAACACTAATCACTATCTAAGTAATATGGTAACACTAATCAGTAGCTAAAAATGTGGTAACACTAATCAGTAGCTAAAAATGTGGTAACACTAATCAGTAGCTAAGGAATGTGGTAACACTAATCAGTAGCAAAGGAGAGTAATAACACTAATGAGTAGTGAAAAAATGTGGCAACATTAATCAGTGGTTAAAGAATGTGGTAACATTAATCTGTTTTTAAGGAATGCCGTAACACTAATCAGTAGCTAAGAAATGCGGTAACACTAATCAGTAGTTAAGGAATGTGGTAACACTAGTCAGTAGTTAAGGAACGTGGTAACACTAATCAGTAACTAAGGAATGTGGTAACACTAATCAGTAGCTAAGGATAGTGGCAACACTAATCAGTAGCTAAGGAATTTCGTAACACTAGTCAGTAGATAAGGAATGTGGTAACATTAATCAGTAGTTAAAGAATATGGTAACAATAATCAGTTGTTAAGGAATGTCGTAACACTAATCAGTAGCTTAGAAATGTGGTAACACTAATTAGTAGTTAAGTAATGTGGTAAAACTAATGATAGTAAAGGTAATGTGGTAACACTAATCAGTAGTTAAAGAATGTGGTAACACTAAAGATAGTTAAGGAATGTGGAAACACTAAAGATAGTTAAGGAATGTGGTAACACTAATCAGTAGCTAAGGAATATGTTAACAAAAAGTTAGTAGCTAAGGAATGTGGTAACATTAATCAGTAACTAAAAAAATTAAAACACTAACTAGAAGCTAAAAAATATGGAAAAACTAATCACTACAACAGGAATATGGAAAAACTAATCATTACCTAAGCAATATGGTAACACTAATCAGTTGGAAAAAATGTGGTAACACTAATCAGTAGCTAAGAAATGCGGTAACACTAATCAGTAGTTAAGGAAGGTGGTAACACTAGTCAGTAGTTCAGGAACGTGGTAACACTAATCAGTAGATAAGGAATATGGTAACACTAATCAGTAGCTAAGGAATGTCGTAACACAAGTAAGAAGCTCAGATATGTGGTAAAACTAATTAGTAGTGAAAAATGTCGCAACACAAATCAGAAGCTAAAAAGTGTGGAAACACTAATCGGTAGCTAAAGTATATTGAAAGAACAATCAGTAGCTAAGGAATATGGTAACACTAATCACTACCTAAGGAATATGGTAACACTAATTAGTAGCTAAGGAATGTGGTAACACTAATCAGTAGCTAAGACATATGGAAACACTAATCAGTAGCTAAGGAATATGGTAACACTAAACACTACCTATGGAATATTGTAACACTAAACTGTAGCTAAGAAATGTGGAAAGACGAATGAGTAGCTAGGGAATATGGTAACACTATTTACTAACTAAGGAATATGGTAAAACTATTTACTAACTAAGGAATATGGTAACACTAATCAGTAGCTAAGGAATGTGGTAACACTAATCAGTAGCAAAGGAATATGGTAACACTAATCATTAGCTAAGGAATATGAAAACAGTAATCACTACCTAAGGAATTTGGAAACACTATTCAGTAGCTAAGACATATGGAAACACTATTCAGTAGCTAAGACATATGGAAACACTAATCAGTAGCTAAGGAATATGGTAACAAAAGTTAGTAGGTATGGAATGTGCTAACACTAATCCGTAGCTAAGAAATATGGAAACACTAATCAGTAGCTAAAAATATGGAAAATCTAATCAATACCTGAAAAATATGGTAACACTAATCATTAGGTATAAAATGTGGTTACATTAATCATTAGCTAAGACATGTGGAAACACTAATCAGTTGGCAAGGAATATCGTAACACTAATCACTAACTAAGGAATATGGTAACACTAATCAATAGCTAAGGAATGTGGTAACACTAATCAGTAGCTAAGAAGAGTGGTAACACTAATCAGTAGTGAAAAAAGTGGGAACACAAATTATTAGCTAAAAAGTGTGGAAACACTAATCGGTAGCTAAATTATATTGAAACAACAATCAGTAGCTAAGAATTATGGGAACATTAATCATTAGCTAAGGAGAGTGGAAACACTAATCTGTAGCTAAGGAATGAAGTAACAATAGTCAGTAGTTAAGAAATGAGGTAACACTAATCAGTAGATAAGGAATGTGGCAACATTAATCAGTAGTTAAGGAATGTGGTAACAACAGTCAGCAGTTAAGGAATGTGGTAACACTAATCAGTAACTAGGGAATGTGGTAACACTAATCAGTAGCTAAGGAATTTCGTAACGCTAATCACTACATAAGTAATATGGTAACACTAATCAGTAGCTAAGACATATGGAAAGAGTAATCAGTAGCTAAGGAATATGGTAACATTAATCACTACCTAAGGAAAGTGATAACACTAATCAGTAGCTTAGAAATGTGGTAACACTAATTAGTAGTTAAGTAATGTGGTAAAACTAATGATAGTAAAGGTAATGTGGTAACACTAATCAGTAGTTAAAGAATGTGGTAACACTAAAGATAGTTAAGGAATGTGGAAACACTAAAGATAGTTAAGGAATGTGGTAACACTAATCAGTAGCTAAGGAATATGTTAACAAAAGTTAGTAGCTAAGGAATGTGGTAACACTAATCAGTAACTAAAAAAATTAAAACACTAACTAGAAGCTAAAAAATATGGAAAAACTAATCACTACCACAGGAATATGGAAAAACTAATCATTACCTAAGCAATATGGTAACACTAATCAGTTGGAAAAAATGTGGTAACACTAATCAGTAGCTAAGAAATGCGGTAACACTAATCAGTAGTTAAGGAAGGTGGTAACACTAGTCAGTAGTTCAGGAACGTGGTAACACTAATCAGTAGATAAGGAATATGGTAACACTAATCAGTAGCTAAGGAATGTCGTAACACAAGTAAGAAGCTCAGATATGTGGTAAAACCAATTAGTAGTGAAAAATGTCGCAACACAAATCAGAAGCTAAAAAGTGTGGAAACACTAATCGGTAGCTAAAGTATATTGAAAGAACAATCAGTAGCTAAGGAATAAGGTAACACTAATCACTACCTAAGGAATATGGTAACACTAATTAGTAGCTAAGGAATGTGGTAAGACTAATCAGTAGCTAAGACATATGGAAACACTAATCAGTAGCTAAGGTATATGGTATCATTAATCAGTAGCTAAGGAGAGTGGTAACACTAATCACTACCTAAGGAATATGGTAACACTAATTAGTACCTAAGGAATGTCGTAACACTATTCAGTAGATAAGGAATGTCGTAGCACTAGTCAGTAGATAAGGAATGTGGCAACATTAATCAGTTTTTAAGGAATGCCGTAAAACTAATCAGTAGCTAAGAAATGTGGTAACACTAATCAGTAGTTAAGGAATGTGGTAACACTAGCCAGTAGTTTAGGAATGTCGTAACACTAATCCTTAACTAAGGAATGTGGTAACTTTAATCAGTAGTTAAGGAAATTCGCAACAATAGTCAGTAGATAAGGAATGTGGTAACATTAATCAGTAGTTAAAGAATATGGTAACAATAATCAGTTGTTAAGGAATGTGGTAACACTAATAAGTAGCTAAGGAATATGGTAACACTAATCACTGCGTAAGGAATATTGTAACACTAATCAGTAGCTAAGGAATGTGGTAACACTAATCAGTAGCTAAGACATGTGGAAACATTAATCAGTAGCTAAGAAATGTGGTAAAACTGAGCAGTAGCGAAAGAATGTGGTAATACTAATCAAAAGCTAAGAAATGTGGTAAAAGTAGTCAGTAGCGAAGAAATTGGAAACAGTAATCAGAGTTAAGGAATGTGGTAACACTAATGGTAGTTAAGGGAATGTGGTAACACAAATCGGTATTTAAAAAAATGGAAACACTATTTAATACCTAAGGAATATGGAAACACCAATCAGTAGCTAAGGAATATGGTAACACTAAACACTACCTATGGAATATTTTAACACTAAACTGTAGCTAAGAAATGTGGAAAGACGAATGAGTAGCTAGGGAATATGGTAACACTATTTACTAACTAAGGAATATGGTAAAACTATTTACTAACTAAGGAATATGGTAACACTACTCAGTAGCTAAGGAATGTGGTAACACTAATCAGTAGCAAAGGAATATGGTAACACTAATCATTAGCTAAGGAATATGAAAACAGTAATCACTACCTAAGGAATTTGGAAACACTATTCAGTAGCTAAGACATATGGAAACACTAATCAGTAGCTAAGGAATATGGTAACAAAAGTTAGTAGGTATGGAATGTGCTAACACTAATCCGTAGCTAAGAAATATGGAAACACTAATCAGTAGCTAAAAAATATGGAAAATCTAATCAATACCTGAAAAATATGGTAACACTAATCATTAGGTATAAAATGTGGTTACATTAATCATTATCTAAGACATGTGGAAACACTAATCAGTTGGTAAGGAATATCGTAACACTAATCACTAACTAAGGAATATGGTAACACGAATCAATAGCTAAGGAATGTGGTAACACTAATCAGTAGCTAAGAAGAGTGGTAACACTAATCAGTAGTGAAAAAAGTGGGAACACAAATTAGTAGCTAAAAGTGTGGAAACACTAATCGGTAGCTAAATTATATTGAAACAACAATCAGTAGCTAAGAATTATGGTAACATTAATCATTGGCTAAGGAGAGTGGTAACACTAATCTGTAGCTAAGGAATGAAGTAACAATAGTCAGTAGATAAGAAATGAGGTAACACTAATCAGTAGATAAGGAATGTGGCAACATTAATCAGTAGTTAAGGAATGTGGTAACACCAGTCAGCAGTTAAGGAATGTGGTAACACCAGTCAGCAGTTAAGGAATGTGGTAACACTAATCAGTAACTAGGGAATGTGGTAACACTAATCAGTAGCTAAGGAATTTCGTAACGCTAATCACTACATAAGTAATATGGTAACACTAATCAGTAGCTAAGACATATGGAAAGAGTAATCAGTAGCTAAGGAATATGGTAACATTAATCACTACCTAAGGATTGTGATAACACTAATCAGTAGCTAAGGAGAGTGGTAACACTAATCAGTAGCTAAGGAATTTCGTAACACTAATCACTACATAAGTAATATGGTAACACTAATCAGTAGCTAAGACATATGGAAACACTAATCAGTAGCTAAGGAATATGGTAACAAAAGTCAGTAGCAAAGAAATGTGTTAACACTAATCAGTAGCTAAAAATATGGAAAAACTAATTACTACCTAAGGAATATGGTAACACTAATCAGTAGGTAAGGAATGTTGTAACATTAATCAGTTGTTATGAAATGTTGAAACACTAATCATTAGTTAAGGAATGTGCTAACACGAATGATAGTTAAAGGATTTGGTAACACTAATCAGTAGCTAAGGAATGTGGTAACACTAATCAGTAGTCTAAGATAGTGGTAACAATAATCAGTAGTGAAAAATGTAACAACACCAATCAGTAGCTAAAAAGTGTGGAAACACTAATCAGTAGTTAAAGTATATTGAAACACTAATCAGTAGCTAAGAAATGTGGTAACTCTAATCAGTAGCTAAGACATATGGAAACACTAATCAATACTTAAGACATATGGAATCAGTAATCAGTAGCAAAGGAATATGGTAACACTAATCAGTAGCTTAGGAGAGTAATAACACTAATTACTAGTGAAAGAATGTGGCAACATTAATCAGTAGTTAAATGGTGTGGTAACACTAATCTGTAACTAAGGAATGGGGTAACACTAATCAGTAGCTAAGGAATATCGTAACACTAGTCAGTAACTAAGGAATGTGGTAACACTGAGCAGTAGCGAAAAAATGTGGTAACACTAATCAGTAGTTAAGGAATGTGGTAACACTAATGATAGTTAGGGGAATGTGGTAACAGTAACCAGTAGTTAAGGAATGTGGTAACTCTAATGATAGTTAAGGAATGTGATAACACTAAGAGGAGATAAGGAATGTTGTAACACTATTCAGTAGCTAAGGAGAGTAATAACACTAATCAGTAGTGAAAAAATATGGTAACACTAATCAATAGCTAAGGAATATGGTAACACTAATCAGTAGCAAAGGAATATGGTAACAAAGTCAGTAGCTAAGGGATGTGGTAACACTAATCAGTAGCTAAAGAATGTGGTAATACTTATCAGTAGCTTAGTCATATGGAAACACTAATAAGAAGCTAAGACATATGGAAACACTAATCAATGGCTTAGGAATATGGTAACACTAATCACTAGCTAATGATTGCGGTAAGAATAAACAGTAGCTAAGGAATGTGATAACACAAATCAGTAGCTAAATAGAGTAATAACACTAATCAGTAGTGAAAAAATGTGGCAACATTAATCAGTAGTTAAGGAGTGTGGTAACAATAGCCTGTAGCTCAGAAATATGGGAACACTAATCAGTAGCTAAGGAATATAGAAAACAAATAACTACGTAAGTAATATGGTAACACTAATCAGTAGCTAAGACATATGGAAAGAGTAATCAGTAGCTAAGGAATATGGTATTATTAATCACTACCTAAGGAATGTGGTAACACTAATCAGTAGCTAAGACATATGGAAACACTAATTAGTAGCTAAGGAATATGGTTACAAAAGTCAGTAGCAAAGGAATGTGGTAACACTAATCAGTAGCTAAAAATATGGAAAAACTAATCACTACCTAAGGAATATGGTAACACTAATCAGTAGGTAAAAAATGTGGTAACACTAATCAGTAGCTAAGGAGAATGGTTACACTAATCAGTAGCTAATGAATGTCGTAACACAAGTAAGTAGCTCAGGAATGTGGTAAAACTAATCAGTAGTTAAGGAATATTGTAACATTAATCAATTGTTAGGAAATGTGGAAACACTAATCAGTAAAGGAATGTGGTTACACTAATGATAGTTAAGGAATGTGGTAACACTAATCAGTAGCAAAGGAATGTAGTAACAGTAATCAGTAGCTAAGGAGAATGGTAACACTAATCAGTAGTGAAAAAATGTGGCAACACAAATTAGTAGCTAAAGGTGTGGAAACACTAATCGGTAGCTAAAGTATATTGAAAAACAATCAGTAGCTAAGAAATATGGTAACACTAATCACTACCTGAGGAATATGGTAACACTAACCAGTAGCTAAGGAATGTGGTAACACTAATCAGTAGCTAAGACATATGGAAACACTAATCAGAAATAAAGACATATGGAAACAGTAATCAGTAGAAAAGGGATATGGTAACATTAATCACTACCTAAGGAATGTGGTAACAATAAACAGTAGCTAAGGAATGTGATAACACTAATCAGTAGCTAAGGAGAGTAATAACTCTAATGAGTAGTGAAAAAATATGGCAACATTAATCACTAGTTAAGGAGTGTGGTAACATTAGCCAGTATTTAAGGAATGTGGTAACACTAATCAGTAACTAAGGAATTTGTTAACACGTATCAGTAGCTAAGGAGTGGTAACACTAATCAGTAGCTAAGGAATTTCGTAACGCTAATCACTACATAAGTAATATTGTAACACTAATCAGTAGCTAAGACATATGGAAAGAGTAATCAGTAGCTAAGGAATATGGTAACATTAATCACTACCTAAGGAATGTGATAACACTAATGAGTAGCTAAGGAGAGTGGTAACACTAATCAGTAGCTAAGGAATTTCGTAACACCAATCACTACATAAGTAATATGGTAACACTAATCAGTAGCTAAGACATATGGAAACACTAATCAGTAGCTAAGGAATATAGTAACAAAAGTCAGTAGCAAAGAAATGTGGTAACACTAATCAGTAGCTAAAAATATGGAAAAACTAATTACTACCTAAGGAATATGGTAACAATAATAAGTAGGTAAGGAATGTTGTAACATTAATCAGTTGTTATGAAATGTTGAAACACTAATCATTAGTTAAGGAATGTGCTAACACGAATGATAGTTAAAGGATTTGGTAACACTAATCAGTAGCTAAGGAATGTGGTAACACTAATCAGTAGTCTAAGATAGTGGTAACAATAATCAGTAGTGAAAAATGTAACAACACCAATCAGTAGCTAAAAAGTGTGGAAACACTAATCAGTAGTTAAAGTATATTGAAACACTAATCAGTAGCTAAGAAATGTGGTAACTCTAATCAGTAGCTAAGACATATGGAAACACTAATCAATAGCTAAGACATATGGAATCAGTAATCACTAGCAAAGGAAAATGGTAACATTAATCACTACCTAAGAAATGTGGTAACACTAATCAGTAGCTAAGAAATGTGGTAACACTAATCAGTAGCTAAGGAATGCGGTAACACTAATCAGTAGCTTAGGAGAGTAATAACACTAATTACTAGTGAAAGAATGTGGCAACATTAATCAGTAGTTAAATGGTGTGGTAACACTAATCTGTAACTAAGGAATGTGGTAACACTCATCAGTAGCTAATGAGAGTGGTAACACTAATCAGTAGCTAAGGAATATCGTAACACTAGTCAGTAACCAAGAAATGTGGTAACACTGAGCAGTAGCGAAAAAATGTGGTAACACTAATCATTAGTTAAGGAATGTGGTCACTTTAATGATAGTTAGGGAATGTGGTAACAGTAACCAGTAGTTAAGGAATGTGGTAACTCTAATGATAGTTAAGGAATGTGATAACACTAATCAGTAGCTAAGGAATGTGGTAACACTAATCAGTAATTAAGGAATTTGGTAACACTAATCAGTAGCTAAGGAGAGTGGTAACACTAATCAGTATCTAAGGAATATGGTAACACTAATCACTACATAAGTAAAGTGGTAACACTAATCAGTAGCTAAGACATATGGTAACACTAATCAGTAGCTAAGGAATATGGTAAAACTAATCACTACCTAAGGAATGTGGTAACACTAATCAGTAGCTAAAGAATGTGGTAACACTAATCAGTAGCTAAGGAATTTGGTAACACTAATCACTACATAAGGAATGTGGTAACACTAATCAGTAGCTAAGACATATGGAAACACTAATCAGTAGCTAAGGAATATGGTAACAAAAATCAGTAGCAAAGAAATGTGGTAACACTAATCAGTAGCTAAAAAATATGGAAAAACTAATTACTACCTAAGGAATATGGTAACAATAATAAGTAGGTAAGGAATGTGGTAACACTAATCAGTTGTTATGAAATGTGGAAACACTAATCAGTAGTTAAGGAATGTGGTAACACTAATCAGATAAGGAAGGTGGTAACACTAATCAGTAGTTCAGGAATGTGGTAACACTAATCAGTAGCTAAGGAATGTGGTAACACTAATCAGTAGCTAAGGAATGTGGTAACACAATAGTAGGTAACAATAATCAGTAGTGAAAATATGGTAACACCAATCAGTAGCTAAAAGTGTGGAAACACTAATCAGTAGCTAAAGTATATTGAAACACTAATCAGTAGCTAAGGAATGTGGTAACACTAATCAGTACCTAAGGAATATGGTAACACTAATCAGTAGCTAAGGAATGTGGTAACACTAATCAGTAGCTAAGACATATGGAAACACTAATCAGTAGCTAAGGAATATGGTAACACTAATCAGTAGCTAAAGGAGTGTGGTAACACTAATCAGTAGCTAAGGAATATGGTAACACTAATCAGTAGCTAAGGAATGTGGTAACACTAATCAGTAGCTAAGGAATGTGGTAACACTAATCAGTAGATAAGGAATGTGGCAACATTAATCAGTTTTAAGGAATGTGGTAACACTAATCAGTAGCTAAGAAATGTGGTAACACTAATCAGTAGCTAAGGAATGTGGTAACACTAATCAGTAGCTAAGGAATGTGGTAACACTAATCAGTAACTAAGGAATGTGGTAACACTAATCAGTAGCTAAGGAATGTGGTAACACTAATCAGTAGATAAGGAATGTGGTAACACTAATCAGTAGTTAAAGAATGTGGTAACACTAATCAGTAGTTAAGGAATGTGGTAACACTAATCAGTAGCTAAGGAATATGGTAACACTAATCAGTAGCTAAGGAATATGGTAACACTAATCAGTAGCTAAGGAATGTGGTAACACTAATCAGTAGCTAAGACAATGGAAACACTAATCAGTAGCTAAGAAATGTGGTAACACTAATCAGTAGCTAAAGAATGTGGTAACACTAATCAGTAGCTAAGAAATGTGGTAACACTAATCAGTAGCTAAGGAATGTGGTAACACTAATCAGTAGTTAAGGAATGTGGTAACACTAATCAGTAGCTAAGGAATGTGGTAACACTAATCAGTAGCTTAAAAATATGGTAACACTAATCAGTAGCTAAGGAATGTGGTAACACTAATCAGTAGCTAAGGAATGTGGTAACACTAATCAGTCTATGGTGTTTAACACTAATCAGTAGCTAAGAAATGTAACACTAATCAGTAGCTAAAAAATGTGGTAACACTAATCAGTAGTTAAGGAATGTGGTAACACTAATGGTAACACTAATCAGTACTAAGGAATATGGTAACACTAATCAGTAGCTAAGGAATGTGGTAACACTAATCAGTAGCTAAGGAATATAAGGAAAACAAATCACTACGTAAGTAATATGGTAACACTAATCAGTAGCTAAGACATATGGAAACACTAATCAGTAGCTAGGAATATGGTAACAAAAGTCAGTAGCTAAGGAATGTGGTAACACTAATCAGTAGCTAAGAAATATGGAAACACTAATCAGTAGCTAAGGAATATGGTAACACTAATCAGTAGCTAAAAAATGTGGTAACACTAATCAGTAGTATAAAATGTGGTAACATTAATCAGTACATGTAAAACACTAATCAGTAGGTAAGGAATATGGTAACACTAATCACTAACTAAGGAATATGGTAACACTAATCAGTAGCTAAGGAATGTGGTAACACTAATCAGTAGCTAAGGAATGTGGTAACACTAATCAGTAGTTAAGGAATGTGGTAACACTAATCAGTAGCTAAAAAATGTGGTAACACTAATCAGTAGCTAAGGAATGTTGTAACACTAATCAGTAGCTAAGAAATATGGTAACACTAATCAGTAGCTAAGGAATGTGGTAACACTAATCAGTAGCTAAGGAATGTGGTAACACTAATCAGTAGCTAATGAATGTGGTAACACAATCAGTAGCTAAGGAATGTGGTAACACTAATCAGTAGTTAAGGAATATGGTAACATTAATCAGTTGTTAGGAATGTGGTAACACTAATCAGTAGTTAAGGAATGTGGTAACACTAATCAGTAGTTAAGGAATGTGGTAACACTAATCAGTAGCTAAGGAATGTGGTAACACTAATCAGTAGCTAAGGAATATGGTAACACTAATCAGTAGCTAAGGAATATGGAAACACTAATCAGTAGCTAAGGAATATTGGTAACACTAATCAGTAGCTAAGGAATGTGGTAACACTAATCAGTAGCTAATGTGGAATGTGGTAACACTAATCAGTAGCTAAGGAATATGGTAACACTAATCAGTAGCTAAGGAATATGGTAACACTAATCAGTAGCTAAGAAATATGGTAACACTAATCAGTAGTGGAATGTGGTAACACTAATCAGTAGCTAAGATCATATGGAAACACTAATCAGTAGCTAAGGAATATGGTAACACTAATCAGTAGCTAAGGAATATGGTAACACTAATCAGTAGCTAAGAAATGTGGTAACACTAATCAGTAGATAAGGAAAATAATACTAATGGAAATGGTAACACTAATCAGTAGCTAAAGAATATGGTAACACTAATCAGTAGCTAAGAATGTGGTAACACTAATCAGTAGCTAAAAAATGTGGTAACACTAATCAGTAGCTAAGGAATGTGGTAACACTAATCAGTAGTTAAGGAATATGGTAACACTAATCAGTAGCTAAAAATGTGGTAACACTAATCAGTAGCTAAAACATGTGGAAACACTAATCAGTAGCTAAAATGTGGTAACACTAATCAGTAGCTGGAATATGGTAACACTAATCAGTAGGTAAGGAATATGGTAACACTAATCATAGCAGTAACTAAGAATGTGGTAACACTAATCAGTAGTTAAGGAATTTGATAACACTAGTCAGTAGTTAAGGAATGTGGTAACACTAATCAGTAGCTAAGGAATGTGGTAACACTAATCAGTAGCTAAGGAATGTGGTAACACTAATCAGTAGCTAAGGAATGTGGTAACACTAATCAGTAGTTAAGGAATGTGGTAACACTAATCAGTAGTTAAGGAATGTGGTAACACTAATCAATTGTTAAGGAATGTGGTAACACTAATCAGTAGTTAAGAAATGTGGTAACACTAATCAGTAGTTAAGGAATGTGGTAACACTAATCAGTAGCTAAGGAATGTGGTAACACTAATCAGTAGCTAAGGAATGTGGTAACACTAATCAGTAGCTAAGGAATGTGGTAACACTAATCAGTAGCTAAGGAATGTGGTAACACTAATCAGTAGCTAAGGAAGGAACTAATGGTAACAATGTGGTAACACTAATCAGTAGCTAAGGAATGTGGTAACACTAATCAGTAGCTAAAGAATGTGGTAACACTAATCAGTAGCTAACACTAATCAGGAATATGGTAACACTAATCAGTAGCTAAAATGTGGTAACACTAATCAGTAGGTCAGAATGAATGGTAACACTAATCAGTAGCTAAGAAATGTGGTAACACTAATCAGTAGCTAAGGAAAGTGGTAACACTAATCAGTAGCTAAGGAATGTGGTAACATTAATCAGTAGTTAAGGAATGTGGTAACACTAATCAGTAGTTAAGAAATGTGGTAACACTAATCAGTAGTAAGGAATGTGGTAACACTAAGAAATATGGAAACACTAATCAGTAGCTAAGGAATATGGTAAACTAATCAGTACCTAAGGAATATGGTAACACTAATCAGTAGCTAAGGAATGTGGTAACACTAATCAGTAGCTAAGGAATGTGGTAACACTAATCAGTTAGTAGACATAGTGGAGTGTGGTAACACTAATCAGTAGGAATATGGTAACACTAATCAGTAGCTAAGGAATGTGGTAACACTAATCAGTAGCTAAGGAATATGGTAACACTAATCAGTAGCTAAGGAATGTGGTAACACTAATCAGTAGCTAAAGACATGTGGTAACACTAATCAGTAGCTAAGGAATGTGGTAACACTAATCAGTAGCTAAGGAATGTGGTAACACTAATCAGTAGCTAAGGAATGTGGTAACACTAATCAGTAGCTAAGGAATGTGGTAACACTAATCAGTAGCTAAGGAATGTGGTAACACTAATCAGTAGTTAAGGAATGTGGTAACATTAATCAGTAGTTAAGAAATGTGGAAACACTAATCAGTAGTTAAGGAATGTGGTAACACTAATCAGTAGTTAAGGAATGTGGTAACACTAATCAGTAGCTAAGGAATGTGGTAACACTAATCAGTAGCTAAGGAATGTGGTAACACTAATCAGTAGCTAAGAATGTGGTAACACTAATCAGTAGCTAAAAATGTGGTAACACTAATCAGTAGCTAAAGAATGTGGTAACACTAATCAGTAGCTAAAGAATATGGTAACACTAATCAGTAGCTAAGGAATATGGTAACACTAATCAGTAGCTAAGGAATGTGGTAACACTAATCAGTAGCTAAGGAATGTGGTAACACTAATCAGTAGCTAAGACATATGGTAAAACACTAATCAGTAGCTAAGGAATGTGGTAACACTAATCAGTAGCTAAGGAATGTGGTAACACTAATCAGTAGCTAAGGAATGTGGTAACACTAATCAGTAGCTAAGGATTGTGGTAACACTAATCAGTAGCTAAAAAATGTGGTAACACTAATCAGTAGTTAAGGAATGTGGTAACACTAATCAGTAGCTAAGGAATGTGGTAACACTAATCAGTAGCTAAGGAATGTGGTAATGTGGTAACACTAATCAGTAGCTAAGGAATGTGGTAACACTAATCAGTAGCTAAGGAATGTGGTAACACTAATCAGTAGTTAAGGAATGTGGTAACACTAATCAGTAGCTAAGGAATGTGGTAACACTAATCAGTAGCTAAGGAATGTGGTAACACTAATCAGTAGCTAGGAATATGGTAACACTAATCAGTAGCTAAGGAATGTGGTAACACTAATCAGTAGCTAAGGAATGTGGTAACACTAATCAGTAGCTAAGGAATGTGGTAACACTAATCAGTAGCTAAGGAATGTGGTAACACTAATCAGTAGCTATGTGGAATATGTGGTAACACTAATCAGTAGCTAAGGAATGTGGTAACACTAATCAGTAGCTAAGGAATGTGGTAACACTAATCAGTAGCTAAGAAATGTGGTAAAATAATCAATTGTTAAGAAATGTAGTAACACTAGTCAGTAGCTAAGGAATGTGGTAACACTAATCAGTAGCTAAGGAATGTGGTAACACTAATCAGTAGCTAAGGAATGTGGTAACACTAATCAGTAACACTAATCAGTAGCTAAGAATGTGGTAACACTAATCAGTAGCTAAGGAATGTGGTAACACTAATCAGTAGCTAAGGAATGTGGTAACACTAATCAGTAGCTAAGGAATGTGGTAACACTAATCAGTAGGTAACACTAATCAGTTGTTATATGTGGTAACACTAAGGAATGTGGTAACACTAATCAGTAGCTAAGGAATGTGGTAACACTAATCAGTAGCTAAGGAATGTGGTAACACTAATCAGTAGCTAAAAGAATGTGGTAACACTAATCAGTAGCTAAGGAATGTGGTAACACTAATCAGTAGCTAAGGAATGTGGTAACACTAATCAGTAGCTAAGGAATGTGGTAACACTAATCAGTAGCTAAAAGTGTGGTAACATAATGGTAAATGTGGTACTATCAGTAGCTAAGGAATGTGGTAACACTAATCAGTAGCTAAGGAATGTGGTAACACTAATCAGTAGAATGTGGTAACACTAATCAGTAGCTAAGAAATGTGGTAACACTAATCAGTAGCTAAGGAATGTGGTAACACTAATCAGTAGCTAAGGAATATGGTAACACTAATCAGTAGCTAAGGAATGTGGTAACACTAATCAGTAGCTAAAGAATGTGGTAACACTAATCAGTAGCTAAGGAATGTGGTAACACTAATCAGTAGCTAAGGAATGTGGTAACACTAATCAGTAGCTAAGGAATGTGGTAACACTAATCAGTAGCTAAGGAATGTGGTAACACTAATCAGCTAAGAATGTGGTAACACTAGCTAGCTAAGGAATGTGGTAACACTAATCAGTAGCTAAGGAATGTGGTAACACTAATCAGTAGCTAAGGAATGTGGTAACACTAATCAGTAGTTAAGGAATGTGGTAACACTAATCAGTAGCTAAGGAATGTGGTAACACTGATCAGTAGCTAAGGAATGTGGTAACACTAATCAGTAGCTAAGGAATGTGGTAACACTAATCAGTAGCTAAGGAATGTGGTAACACTAATCAGTAGCTAAGGAATGTGGTAACACTAATCAGTAGCTAAGGAATGTGGTAACACTAATCAGTAGCTAAGGAATGTGGTAACACTAATCAGTAGCTAAGGAATGTGGTAACACTAATCAGTAGCTAAGGAATGTGTAGTAACACTAATCAGTAGCTAAGGAATGTGGTAACACTAATCAGTAGCTAAGGAATGTGGTAACACTAATCAGTAGCTAAGGAATGTGGTAACACTAATCAGTAGCTAAGGAATGTGGTAACACTAATCAGTAGCTAAGAAATGTGGTAACACTAATCAGTAGCTAAGGAAAGTGGTAACACTGATCAGTAGCTAAGGTATGTGGTAACATTAGTCAGTAGTTAAGGAATGTGGTAACACTAATCAGCTAGTGTGGTAACACTAAAGGAATGTGGTAACACTAACAATCAGTAGCTAAGGAATGTGGTAACACTAATCAGTAGCTAAGGAATGTGGTAACACTAATCAGTAGCTAAGGAATGTGGTAACACTAATCAGTAGCTAAGAAATGTGGTAACACTAATCAGTAGCTAAGGAATGTGGTAACAGTACTAATCAGTAGCTAAGGAATGTGGTAACACTAATCAGTAGCTAAGGAATGTGGTAACACTAATCAGTAGCTAAGGAATGTGGTAACACTAATCAGTAGCTAAGGAATGTGGTAACACTAATCAGTAGCTAAGGAGTATGTGGTAACACTAATCAGTAGCTAATGTGGAATGTGGTAACACTAATCAGTAGCTAAGGAATGTGGTAACACTAATCAGTAGCTAAGGAATGTGGTAACACTAATCAGTAGCTAAGGAATGTGGTAACACTAATCAGTAGCTAAGGAATGTGGTAACACTAATCAGTAGCTAAGGAATGTGGTAACACTAATCAGTAGCTAAGGAATGTGGTAACACTAGCTAAGGAATGTGGTAACACTAATCAGTAGCTAAGGAATGTGGTAACACTAATCAGTAGCTAAGGAATGTGGTAACACTAATCAGTAGCTAAGAATGTGGTAACACTAATCAGTAGCTAAGGAATGTGGTAACACTAATCAGTAGCTAAGGAATGTGGTAACACTAATCAGTAGCTAAGGAATGTGGTAACACTAATCAGTAGCTAAGAAATGTGGTAACACTAATCAGTAGCTAAGGAATGTGGTAACACTAATCAGTAGCTAAGGAATGTGGTAACACTAATCAGTAGCTAAGGAAGAATGTGGTAACACTAATCAGTAGCTAAGGAATGTGGTAACACTAATCAGTAGCTAATCAGTAGAATGTGGTAACACTAATCAGTAGCTAAGGAATGTGGTAACACTAATCAGTAGCTAAGAATGTGGTAACACTAATCAGTAGTTAAGAAATGTGGTAACACTAATCAGTAGCTAAGAAATGTGGTAACACTAATCAGTAGCTAAGGAATGTGGTAACACTAATCAGTAGCTAAGAAATGTGGTAACACTAATCAGTAGCTAATGTGGTAACACTAATCAGTAGCTAAGGAATGTGGTAACACTAATCAGTAGCTAAGGAATGTGGTAACACTAATCAGTAGCTAAGGAATGTGGTAACACTAATCAGTAGCTAAGGAATGTGGTAACACTAATCAGTAGCTAAGGAATGTGGTAACACTAATCAGTAGCTAAGGAATGTGGTAACACTAATCAGTAGCTAAGGAATGTGGTAACACTAATCAGTAGCTAAGGAATGTGGTAACACTAATCAGTAGCTAAGGAATGTGGTAACACTAATCAGTAGCTAAGGAATGTGGTAACACTAATCAGTAGTTAAGGAATGTGGTAACACTAATCAGTAGCTAAGGAATGTGGTAACACTAATCAGTAGCTAAGGAATGTGGTAACACTAATCAGTAGCTAAGGAATGTGGTAACACTAATCAGTAGCTAAGGAATGTGGTAACACTAATCAGTAGCTAAAAGGAATGTGGTAACACTAATCAGTAGCTAAGGAATGTGGTAACACTAATCAGTAGCAGTAAAGGAATGTGGTAACACTAATCAGTAGCTAAGGAATGTGGTAACACTAATCAGTAGCTAAGGAATGTGGTAACACTAATCAGTAGCTAAGGAATGTGGTAACACTAATCAGTAGCTAAGGAATGTGGTAACACTAATCAGTAGCTAAGGAATGTGGTAACACTAATCAGTAGTTAAGGAATGTGGTAACACTAATCAGTAGCTAAGGAATGTGGTAACACTAATCAGTAGCTAAGGAAATCAGTTGCTAGAGAGCGTGGTAATCAGTAGCTAAGGAATGTGGTAACACTAATCAGTAGTTAAGGAATGTGGTAACACTAATCAGTAGCTAAGGAATGTGGTAACACTAATCAGTAGCTAAGGAATGTGGTAACACTAATCAGTAGCTAAGGAATGTGGTAACACTAATCAGTAGCTAAGGAATGTGGTAACACTAATCAGTAGCTAAGGAATGTGGTAATGTGGTAAGGAATGTGGTAACACTCAGTAGCTAAGGAATGTGGTAACACTAATCAGTAGCTAAGGAATGTGGTAACACTAATCAGTAGCTAAGGAATGTGGTAACACTAATCAGTTGTTAAGGAATGTGGTAACACTAATCTAAGGAATGTGGTAACACTAATCAGTAGCTAAGGTGTGGTAACACTAATCAGTAGCTAAGAAATGTGGTAACACTAATCAGTAGCTAAGGAATGTGGTAACACTAATCATGTGGTAGCTAAGGAATGTGGTAACACTAATCAGTAGTGGTAAAGAAATGTGGTAACACTAATCAGTAGCTAAGGAATGTGGTAACACTAATCAGTAGCTAAGAGAATGTGGTAACACTAATCAGTAGCTAATGTGGAATAAAAATGTGAGTAACACTAATGAATGGTAACACTAATCAGTAGCTAATGAATGTGGTAACACTAAGAATGTGGTAACACTAATCAGTAGTTAAGGAATGTGGTAACACTAATCAGTAGTTAAGAAATGTGGTAACACTAATCAGTAGTTAAGGAATGTGGTAACACTAATCAGTAGTTAAGGAATGTGGTAACACTAATCAGTAGCTAAGGAATGTGGTAACACTAATCAGTAGCTAAGGAATGTGGTAACACTAATCAGTAGTTAAGGAATGTGGTAACACTAATCAGTAGCTAAGGAATGTGGTAACACTAATCAGTAGTTAAGGAATGTGGTAACACTAATCATAGATAAGGAATTTGATAACACTAGTCAGTAGTTAAGGAAAGTGGTAACACTAATCAGTAGCTAAGGAATGTGATAACACTAATCAGTAGCTAAGGAATGTGGTAACACTAATCAGTAGCTAATCAGTAGTTAAGGAATGTGGTAACACTAATCAGTAGCTAAGGAATGTGGTAACACTAATCAGTAGCTAAGGAATGTGGTAACACTAATCAGTAGCTAAGGAATGTGGTAACACTAATCAGTAGCTAAGGAATGTGGTAACACTAATCAGTAGCTAAGGAATGTGGTAACACTAAGTCAATGTGGTAACACTAATCAGTAGGAATGTGGTAACACTAATCAGTAGTTAAGGAATGTGGTAACACTAATCAGTAGCTAAGGAATGTGGTAACACTAATCAGTAGCTAAGGAATGTGGTAACACTAATCAGTAGCTAAGGAATGTGGTAACACTAATCAGTAGTTAAGGAATGTGGTAACACTAATCAGTAGCTAAGGAATGTGGTAACACTAATCAGTAGCTAAGGAATGTGGTAACACTAATCACTAAGGAATGTGGTAACACTAATCAGTAGCTAAGAAATGTGGTAACACTAATCAGTAGCTAAGGAATGTGGTAACACTAATCAGTAGCTAAGAAATGTGGTAACACTAATCAGTAGCTAAGGAATGTGGTAACACTAATCAGTAGCTAAGAAATGTGGTAACACTAATCAGTAGCTAAGGAATGTGGTAACACTAATCAGTAGTAGTAGTTAAGAAATGTGGTAACACTAATCAGTAGTTAAATGTGGTAACACTAATCAGTGGCTAAGGAATGTGGTAACACTAATCAGTAGCTAAGGAATGTGGTAACACTAATCAGTAGCTAAGGAATGTGGTAACACTAATCAGTAGCATGTGGTAACACAAATCAGTTTTTAAGGTATGTGGTAACACTAATCAGTAGCTATGGAGTGTGGTAACACTAATCAGTAGCTAAGGAATTTGGTAACACTAATCAGTAGCTAAGGAATGTGGTAACACTAATCAGTAGCTAAGGAATGTGGTAACACTAATCAGTAGTTAAAGGATATGGTAACACTAATCAGTAGCTAAGGAATGTGGTAACACTAATCAGTAGCTAAGGAATGTGGTAACACTAATCAGTAGCTAAGGAATGTGGTAACACTAATCAGTAGGAATGTGGTAACACTAATCAGTAGCTAAGGAATGTGGTAACACTAATCAGTAGCTAAGGAATGTGGTAACACTAATCAGTAGTTAAGGAATGTGGTAACACTAATCAGTAGCTAAGGAATGTGGTAACACTAATCAGTAGCTAAGGAATGTGGTAACACTAATCAGTAGCTAAGGAATGTGGTAACACTAATCAGTAGCTAAGGAATGTGGTAACACTAATCAGTAGCTAAGGAATGTGGTAACACTAATCAGTAGCTAAGAAATGTGGTAACACTAATCAGTAGCTAAGGAATGTGGTAGTAGCTAAGGAATGTGGTAACACTAATCAGTAGCTAAGAAATGTGGTAACACTATATCATGGTAACACTAATTAGTAGGAATGTGGTAACACTAATCAGTAGCTAAGAAATGTGGTAACACTAATCAGTAGCTAAGGAATGTGGTAACACTCGTCAGTAGCTAAGAAATGTGGTAACACTAATCAGTAGCTAAGTGGTAACACTAATCAAGTCAGGAATGTGGTAACAGTTAAAATGTGGTAACACTAATCAGTAGCTAAGGAATGTGGTAACACTAATCAGTAGCTAAGGAATGTGGTAACACTAATCAGTAGCTAAGGAATGTGGTAACACTAATCAGTAGCTAAGGAATGTGGTAACACTAATCAGTAGCTAAGGAATGTGGTAACACTAATCAGTAGCTAAGGAATGTGGTAAAACTAATCAGTAGCTAAGAAATGTGGTAACACTAATCAGTAGCTAAGGAATGTGGTAACACTAATCAGTGGTGTGGTAACACTAATCAGTAGCTAAGGAAATGTGTTAACACTAATCACTATCTAAGGAATATGGTAACACTTATCAGTAGCTAAGGAATGTGGTAACACTAATCAGTAGCTAAGAAATGTGGTAACACTAATCAGTAGCTAAGGAATGTGGTAACACTAATCAGTTGTTAAGGAATGTGGTAACACTAATCAGTAGCTAAGGAATGTGGTAACACTAATCAGTAGCTAAGGAATGTGGTAACACTAATCAGTAGCTAAGGAATGTGGTAACACTAATCAGTAGCTAAGGAATGTGGTAACACTAATCAGTAGCTTAAGGAATGTGGTAACACTAATCAGTAATGTGGTAACACTAATCAGTAGTTAAGGAATGTGGTAACACTAATCAGTAGCTAAGGAATGTGGTAACACTAATCAGTAGCTAAGGAATGTGGTAACACTAATCAGTAGCTAAGGAATGTTGTAACACTCGTCAGTAGCTAAGGAATGTGTAACACTAATCAGTTGCTAGAGAGCGTGGTAACACTAATCAGTAGTTAAGGAATGTGGTAACACTAATCAGTAGCTAAGGAATGTGGTAACACTAATCAGTAGCTAAGGAATGTGGTAACACTAATCAGTAGCTAATGTGGGAAATGTGGTAACACTAATCAGTAGCTAAGGAATGTGGTAACACTAATCAGTAGCTAAGGAATGTGGTAACACTAATCAGTAGCTAAGGAATGTGGTAACACTAATCAGTAGCTAAGGAATGTGGTAACACTAATCAGTAGTAAGAGAATGTGGTAACACTAATCAGTAGGAATGTGGTAACACTAATCAGTAGCTAAGGAATGTGGTAACACTAATCAGTAGCTAAGGAATGTGGTAACACTAATCAGTAGTTAAGGAATGTGGTAACACTAATCAGTAGCTAAGGAATGTGGTAACACTAATCAGTAGCTAAGGAATGTGGTAACACTAATCAGTAGTTAAGGAATGTGGTAACACTAATCAGTATGTGGTAACACTAAGGAATGTGGTAACACTAGTCAGTAGCTAAGGAATGTGGTAACACTAATCAGTAGCTAAGAAATGTGGTAACACTAATCAGTTGCTAAGGAATGTGGTAACACTAATCAGTAGCTAAGGAATGTGGTAACACTAATCACTAATGTGGTCATCAGTAGCTAAGGAATGTGGTAACACTAATCAGTAGCTAAGGAATGTGGTAACACTAATCAGTAGCTAAGGAATGTGGTAACACTAATCAGTAGTTAAGGAATGTGGTAACACTAATCAGTAGCTAAGGAATGTGGTAACACTAATCAGTAGCTAAGGAATGTGGTAACACTAATCAGTAGCTAAGGAATGTGGTAACACTAATCAGTAGCTAAGGAATGTGGTAACACTAATCAGTAGCTAAAGAATGTGGTAACACTAATCAGTAGCTAAGGAATGTGGTAACACTAATCAGTAGCTAAGGAATGTGGTAACACTAATCAGTAGCTAAGGAATGTGGTAACACTAATCAGTAGCTAATGTGGAATGTGGTAACACTAATCAGTAGCTAAAGTAAATGTGGTAACACTAATCAGTAGCTAAGGAATGTGGTAACACTAATCAGTAGCTAAGGAATGTGGTAACACTAATCAGTAGCTAAGGAATGTGGTAACACTAATCAGTAGCTAAGGAATGTGGTAACACTAATCAACAGCTAGTAGCTAAGAATGTGGTAACACTAATCAGTAGCTAAGGAATGTGGTAACACTAATCAGTAGCTAAGGAATGTGGTAACACTAATCAGTAGCTAAGGAATGTGGTAACACTAATCAGTAGCTAAGAAATGTGGTAACACTAATCAGTAGCTAAGGAATGTGGTAACACTAATAATCAGTAGTAACAAGAATGTGTGGTAACACTAATCAGTATTAAAGGAATGTGGTAACACTAATCAGTAGCTAAGGAATGTGGTAACACTAATCAGTAGCTAAGGAATGTGGTAACACTAATCAGTAGCTAAGGAATGTGGTAACACTAATCAGTAGCTAAGGAATGTGGTAACACTAATCAGTAGCTAAGGAATGTGGTAACACTAATCAGTAAGAAAGCTAAAGTAGCTAAGAATGTGGTAACACTAATCAGTAGCTAAGGAATGTGGTAACACTAATCAGTAGCTAAGCTAAGAATGTGGTAACACTAATCAGTAGCTAAGGAATGTGGTAACACTAATCAGTAGCTAAGGAATGTGGTAACACTAATCAGTAGCTAAGGAATGTGGTAACACTAATCAGTAGCTAAGGAATGTGGTAACACTAATCAGTAGCTAAGGAATGTGGTAACACTAATCAGTAGCTAAGGAATGTGGTAACACTAATCAGTAGCTAAGGAATGTGGTAACACTAATCAGTAGCTAAGGAATGTGGTAACACTAATCAGTAGCTAAGGAATGTGGTAACACTAATCAGTTAGCTAAGGAATGTGGTAACACTAATCAGTAGTTAAGTAATGTGGTAACACTAATCAATAGTTAAGGAATGTGGTAACACTAATCAGTAGCTAAGGAATGTGGTAACACTAATCAGTAGCTAAGGAATGTGGTAACACTAATCAGTAGTTAAGGAATGTGGTAACACTAATCAGTAGCTAAGGAATGTGGTAACACTAATCAGTAGCTAAGGAATGTGGTAACAAATCAGTGTTGTAACACTAATCAGTAGCTAAGGAATGTGGTAACACTAATCAGTAGCTAAGGAAGTGTGGTAACACTAATCAGTAGCTAAGGAATGTGGTAACACTAATCAGTATGTGGTAACACTAATAGTAGGAATGTGGTAACACTAATCAGTAGCATGTGGTACTAATCTAAGGAATGTGGTAACACTAATCAGTAGCTAAGGAATGTGGTAACACTAATCAGTAGCTAAGGAATGTGGTAACACTAATCAGTAGCTAAGGAATGTGGTAACACTAATCAGTAGCTAAGAAATGTGGTAACACTAATCAGCTAAGGAATAGCTAAGGAATGTGGTAACACTAGTCAGTAGCTAAGGAATGTGGTAACACTAATCAGTAGCTAAGGAATGTGGTAACACTAATCAGTAGCTAAGAAATGTGGTAACACTAATCAGTAGCTAAGGAATGTGGTAACACTAATCAGTAGCTAAGAAATGTGGTAACACTAATCAGTAGCTAAGGAATGTGGTAACACTAATCAGTAGCTAAGAAATGTGGTACACTAATCAAGCTAAGGAATGTGGTAACACTAATCAGTAGTTAAGGAATGTGGTAACACTAATCAGTAGTTAAGGAATGTGGTAACACTAATCAGTAGTTTAAAAAATGTGGTAACACTAATCAGTAGCTAAGGAATGTGGTAACACTAATCAGTAGCTAAGGAATGTGGTAACACTAATCAGTAGCTAAGGAATGGAATGTGGTAACACTAATCAGTAAGCTAAGTAGCTAAATGTGGTAACACTAATCAGTAGCTAAGGAATGTGGTAACACTTATCATGTAGCTAAGGAATGTGGTAACACTAATCAGTTAGTTAAGGAATGTGGTAACACTAATCAGTAGCTAAGGAATGTGGTAACACTAATCAGTAGCTAAGGAATGTGGTAACACTAATCAGTAGCTAAGGAATGTGGTAACACTAATCAGTAGCTAAGGAATGTGGTAACACTAATTAGTATAAGAATGTAGTAACACTTAAGTAGCTAAGGAATGTGGTAACACTAATCAGTAGCTAAGGAATGTGGTAACACTAATCAGTAGCTAAGAAATGTGGTAACACTAATCAGTAGCTAAGGAAATGTGGTAACACTAATCAGTAGCTAATGGAATGAGGGTGGTAACACTAATCAGTAGCTAAGGAATGTGGTAACACTAATCAGTAGTAAGAAATGTGGTAACACTAATCAGTAGCTAAGGAATGTGGTAACACTAATCAGTAGTTAAGGAATGTGGTAACACTAATCAGTAGCTAAGGAATGTGGTAACACTAATCAGTAGCTAAGGAATGTGGTAACACTAATCAGTAGCTAAATCAGAATGTGGTAACACTAATCAGTAGCTAAGGAATGTGGTAACACTAATCAGTAGTAAGGAATGTGGTAACACTAATCAGTAGCTAAGGAATGTGGTAACACTAATCAGTAGTTAAGAATGTGGTAACACTAATCAGTAGTTAAGGAATGTGGTAACACTAATCAGTAGCTAAGGAATGTGGTAACACTAATCAGTAGCTAAGGAATGTGGTAACACTAATCAGTAGCTAAGGAATGTGGTAACACTAATCAGTAGCTAAGGAATGTGGTAACACTAATCAGTAGCTAAGGAATGTGGTAACACTAATCAGTAGCTAAGGAATGTGGTAACACTAGTAGCTATCAGTAGCTAAAGAGGTATGTGGTAACACTAATCAGTAGCTAAGGAATGTGGTAACACTAATCAGTAGCTAAGGAATGTGGTAACACTAATCAGTAGCTAAGGAATGTGGTAACACTAATCAGTAGCTAAGGAATGTGGTAACACTAATCAGTAGCTAAGGAATGTGGTAACACTAATCAGTAGCTAAGTGGTAACACTAGAGTAGCTGGGAATGTGGTAACACTAATCAGTAGCTAAGGAATGTGGTAACACTAATCAGTAGCTAAGAATGTGGTAACACTAATCAGTAGCTAAGAAATGTGGTAACACTAATCAGTAGCTAAGGAATGTGGTAACATCAGTCAGTAGCTAAGAAATGTGGTAATACTAATCAATAGTTAAGAAATGTGGTAACACTAATCAGTAGCTAAGGAATGTGGTAACACTAATCAGTAGCTAAGGAATGTGGTAACACTAGTCAGTAGTTAAGGAATGTGGTAACACTAATCTGTTGTTAAGGAATGTGGTAACACTAATCAGTAGCTAAGGAATGTGGTAACACTAATCAGTAGCTAAGGAATGTGGTAACACTAATCAGTAGCTAAGAAATGTGGTAACACTAATCAGTAGCTAAGGAATGTGGTAACACTAATCAGTAGCTAAGGAATGTGGTAACACTAATCAGTTGCTAAAGGTGTGGTAACACTAATCAGTAGCTAAGGAATGTGGTAACACTAATCAGTAGCTAAGGAATGTGGTAACACTAATCAGTAGCTAAAGAATGTGGTAACACTAATCAGTAGCTAAGGAATGTGGTAACACTAATCAGTAGCTAAGTAGAATGTGGTAACACTAATCAGTAGCTAAGTAACATAATCAGTGGTAACACTAATCAGTAGCTAAGGAATGTGGTAACACTAGTCAGTAGCTAAGGAATGTGGTAACACTAATCAGTAGTTAAGGAATGTGGTAACACTAATCAGTAGCTAAGAAATGTGGTAACACTAATCAGTAGCTAATGAAAGTGGTAAAACTAATCAGTATCTAAGAAATGTGGTAACATTAATCAATTGTTAAGGAATGTGGTAACACTAATCAGTAGTTAAGAAATGTGGTAACACTAATCAGTAGCTAAGGAATGTGGTAACACTAATCAGTATCTAAGGAGTGTGGTAACACTAGTCAGTAGCTAAGGAATGTGGTAACACTAATCAGTAGCTAAGGAGTGTGGTAACACTAATCAGTAGCTAAGAAATGTGGTAACACTAATCAGTAGCTAAGGAATGTGGTAAACACTAATCAGTACACTAATCAGTAGCTAAGGAATGTGGTAACACTAATCAGTAGCTAATGAAAGTGGTAACACTAATCAGTAGCTAAGAAATGTGGTAACACTAATCAGTAGCTAAGGAATGTGGTAACACTAATCAGTAGCTAAGAAATGTGGTAACACTAATCAGTTGTTAAGGAATGTGGTAACACTAATCAGTAGTTAAGGAATGTGGTAACACTAATCAGTAGCTAAGGAATGTGGTAACACTAATCAGTAGCTAAGGAATGTGGTAACACTAATCAGTAGCTAAGGAATGTGGTAACATTAATCAGTTGTTAAGGAATGTGGTAACACTAATCAGTATTTAAGGAATGTGGTAACACTAATCAGTAGCTAAGGAATGTGGTAACACTAATCAGTAGCTAAGGAATGTGGTAACACTAATCAGTAGCTAAGAAATGTGGTAACACTAATCAATAGCTAAGAATGTGGTAACACTAATCAGTAGCTAAGGAATGTGGTAACACTAATCAGTAGCTAAGGAATGTGGTAACACTAATCAGTAGCTAAGGAATGTGGTAACACTAATCAGTAGCTAAGGAATGTGCTAACACTATTTAGTAGCTAAGGTATATGGAAACACTAATCAGTATCTAAGAAATGTGGTAACACTAATCACTACCTAAGTAATGTGGTAACACTAATCGGTAGTTAAGAAATGTGATAACATTAATCAGTTGTTAAGGAGTGTAGTAACACTAATCAGTTAGTTAAAAAAAATGTGGTAACACAAATCAGTAGCTAAGGAATGTGGTAACACTAATCAGTAGCTAGGAGTGTGGTAACACTAGTCAGTAGTAAGGAATGTGGTAACACTAATCAGTAGCTAAGATGTGGTGGTAACACTAATCAGTAGTTAAGGAATGTGGTAACACTAATCAGTAGCTAAGGAATGTGGTAACACTAATCAGTAGTTAAGGAATGTGGTAACACTATCAGTAGCTAAGGAATGTGGTAACACTAATCAGTTGTTAAGGAATGTGGTAACACTAATCAGTAGCTAAGGAATGTGGTAACACTAATCAGTAGTTAAGGAATGTGGTAACACTAATCAGTAGTTAAGGAATGTGGTAACACTAATCAGTAGCTAAGGAATGTGGTAACACTAATCAGTAGCTAAGGATTGTGGTAACACTAATCAGTAGCTAAGGAATGTGGTAACACTAATCAGTAGCTAAGGAATGTGGTAACACTAATCAGTAGCTAAGGAATGTGGTAACACTAATCAGTAATTAATGTGGTAACACTAGTGTAGCTAACATGTGGTAACACTAATCAGTAGCTAAGGAATGTGGTAACACTAATCAGTAGTTAAGGAATGTGGTAACACTAATCAGTAGCTAAGGAATGTGGTAACACTAATCAGTAGCTAAGAGATGTGGTAACACTAATCAGTAGCTTAAGGAATGTGGTAACACTAATCAGTAGCTAAGGAATGAGTGTGGTAACACTAATCAGTAGCTAAGGAATGTGGTAACACTAATCAGTAGCTAAGAGATGTGGTAACACACAGCAGTTAGTAGTGTCAGTGCTAATCAGGTTAAGGAATGTGGTAACACTAATCAGTAGCTAAGGAATGTGGTAACACTAATCAGTAGCTAAGGAATGTGGTAACACTAATCAGTTCAGTTAAGAATGTGGTAACACTAATCAGTTGCTAAGGAATGTGGTAACACTAATCAGTAGCTAAGGAATGTGGTAACACTAATCAGTAGCTAAGGAATGTGGTAACACTAATCAGTAGCTAAGGAATGTGGTAACACTAATCAGTAGTAAGGAATGTGGTAACACTAATCAGTAGCTAAGGAATGTAGTAACACTAATCAGTAGCTAAGGAATGTGGTAACACTAATCAGTAGCTAAGGAATGTGGTAACACTAATCAGTAGCTAAGGAATAGTGGTAACACTAATCAGTAGCTAAGAAATGTGGTAACACTAATCAGTAGCTAAGGAATGTGGTAACACTAATCAGTAGTTAAGAAATGTGGTAACACTAATCAGTAGCTAAGGATTGTGGTAACACTAATCAGTAGCTAAGGAATGTGGTAACAATAATCAGTAGCTAAGGGTAAATGTGGTAACACTAATCAGTAGTTAATGAATGTCGTAACGCTAACCAGTAGTTAAGGAAAGTGGTAACACTAGTCAGTAGCTAAGGAATGTGGTAACACTAATCAGTAGCTAAGGAATGTGGTAACATTAATCAGTTGTTAAGGAATGTGGTAACACTAATCAGTAGCTAAGGAATGTGGTAACACTAATCAATATAAGACATATGGTAACACTAATCAGTAGCTAAGGAATGTGGTAACACTAATCAGTAGCTAAGGAATGTGGTAACACTAATAACAGTAGCTAAGGAATGTGGTAACACTAATCAGTAGCTAAGGAATGTGGTAACACTAATCAGTAGCTAAGAAATGTGGTAACACTAATCAGTAATGTGGTAACACTAAATGTTGGTAACACTAATCAGTTGTTAAGGAATGTGGTAACACTAATCAGTAGTTAAAGGAATGTGGTAACACTAATCAGTAGCTAAGGAATGTGGTAACACTAATCAGTAGCTAAGGAATGTGGTAACACTAATCAGTAGCTAAGGAATGTGGTAACACTAATCAGTAGTAACACTAATCAGTAGCTGAAATGTGGTAACACTAATCAGTAGCTAAGGAATGTGGTAACACTAATCAGTAGCTAAGGAATGTGGTAACACTAATCAGTAGCTAAGGAATGTGGTAACACTAATCAGTACTTAAGGAATGTGGTAACACTAATCAGTAGTTAAGGAATGTGGTAACACTAATCAGTAGCTAAGGAATGTGGTAACACTAATCAGTAGCTTAGGAATGTGGTAACACTAATCAGTATCCAATGAATGGTAACACTAATCAGTATTTAAGGAATGTGGTAACACTAATCAGTAGTTAAGGAATGTGGTAACACTAATCAGTAGCTAAGGTGTGTGGTAACACTAATCAGTAGCTAAAGAGTGTGGTAACACTAATCAGTTGTTAAGGTATGTGGTAACACTAATCAGTAGCTAAGGAATGTTAGTCAGTAGTTAAGAAATGTGGTAACACTAATCAGTTGCTAAGGAATGTGGTAACACTAGTGAGTCTTAGTAAAGTAGTAACACTAATCATTTGTTGAATGAATGTGGTAACACTAATCAGTAAGCTAAGGAACTAATGGTAACACTAATCAGTAGCTAAGGAGTGGGGTAACACTTATCAGTAGCTAAGGAATGTGGTAACACTAATCAGTAGGTTTTGAGTGTGGTAACACTAATCAGTTGCTAAGGAATGTGGTAACACTAATCAGTAGTTAAGGATATGTGGTAAACACTAGCAGTTGCTAAAGAATGTGGTAACACTAATCACTAATGTGGTAACACTGATCAGTAGCTAAGAAATGTGGTAACACTTATCAGTAGCTAAGGATTGTGGTAACACTAATCAGTAGCTAAGGAATGTGCTAACACTATATAGTAGCTAAGGTATATGGAAACACTAATCAGTATCTAAGAAATGTGGTAACACTAATCACTACCTAAGTAATGTGGTAACACTAATCGGTAGTTAAGAAATGTGATAAGATTAATCAGTTGTTAAGGAGTGTAGTAACACTAATAATTAGTTAAAAAAATGTGGTAACACAAATCAGTAGCTAAGGAGTGTGGTGACACTGATCAGAAGCTAAGGAGTGTGATAACACTAGTCAGCAGGAAGGAATATGGTAACACAAATCAGTAGCTAAAGATCGTGGTGACACTAATCAGTAGCTAAGAAATGTGGTAACACTAATCAGTTGTTAAAGGATATTGCAACACTACGCAGTTGCTAAGGAGTGTGGTAACACTAATCAGTTGTTAAGGTATGTGGTAACACTAATCAGTAGCTAAGGAATGTGGTAACACTAATCAGTAGCTAAGGAATGCGGTAACACTAATCAATAGCTAAGACATATTGTAACACTAATTAGTAGCTGGGGAATGTGGTGACACTAGTCAGTAGCTAATTAATGTGATAACATTAGTCAGTAGCTAAGGAATGTGGTAACACTAATCAGTAGTTAAGAAATCTGGTAACGCTAATCAATAGTTAAGGAATGTGGTAACACTAGTCAGTAGCTAAGGAATGTGGTAACACTAATCAGTAGCTAAGAATTGTGGTAACACTAATCAGTAGCTAAGGAATGTCGTAACACCAGTCAGTAGTTAAGAAATGTGGTAACACTTATGAGTTGCTAAGGAATGTGGTAACACTAATCAGTTGTTGAATGATATGGTAACACTAAGTATGAGCTAAGGAGTGTTGTAGCACTAATTATTAGCTAAAGAGTGTGGTAGCACTAATCAGTTGTTAAGGTATGTGGTAACACTAATCATTAGCTGTGGAGTGTGGTAACACTAATCATTAGCTAAGGAATGTGGTAACACTAATCATTAGCTAAGGAATGTGGCAACACTAATCAGTATCCAATGAATAAAGTAACACTTATCTGTATCTAAGGAATGTGGTAATTCTAATCAGTTTTTAAAGGATATGGTAACACTACGCAGTTGCTAAGGACTGTGGTAGCACTAATCAGTAGCAAAAGAGTGTGGTAACACTAGTCAGTTGTTAAGGTATGTGGTAACACTAATCAGTAGCTAAGGAATGTGGTAACACTAATTAGTAGCTGAGGAATGTGGTGACACTAATCAGTAGCTAATTAATGTGGTAACGCTAATCAATAGTTAAGGAATGTGGTAACACTAGTCAGTAGCTAAGGAATGTGGAACACTAATCAGTAGCTAAGAAATGTGGTAACACTAATCAGTAGCTAAGGAATGTCGTAACACCATTTAGTAGTTTAGGAATGTGGTAACACTTATGAGTAGCTAAGGAATGTGGTAACACTAGTCAGTACTTAAGGAATGTGGTAACACTAATCAGTTGTTGAATGATATGGTAACACTAAGCATTAGCTAAGGTGTGTGGTAGCACTAATCAGTAGCTATGGAGTGTGGTAACACTAATCCGTAGCTTAGGAATTTGGTAACACTAATCAGTATCCAATGAATAAAGTAACACTTATCTGTATCTAAGGAATGTGGTAATACTAATCAGTTATTAAAGGATATGGTAACACTACGCAGTTGCTAAGGTGTGTGGTAGCACTAATCAGTAGCTAAAGAGTGTGGTAACACTAATCAGTTGTTAAGGAATGTGGTAACACTAATCAGTAGTTAAGGATTGTGGTAAGACTAATTAGTAGCTAAGGAATGTGGTAACACTAATCAGTAGTTAAGGAATCTGGTAACATTAATCAGTTGTTAATGTATGTCGTAACACTAATCTGTTGTTAAAGGATTTGGTAACACTAATCTATATTTTCTGATGATCAATTAGAATCATTTCTTTAATTAAAGATGTCGGACAGTTAAATATTCAGAACGTTTGTATTTTAATAAAAAATTTCATTTCGCATACCAGCAGTCTTCACCCACTTTTTATTACAGTTATTAATCTAAACTGTAACTTTGATAATCTCTCATTGTTTTACAGCCTACTAAACTGTTTACACCAAATCTCTCATTGTTTTACATCCTACTAATCTGTTTACACCAAAATGTTTAGAAGTTATAACAACCAGTCTCTTCTACTACATACAAATTAAATTACAAATTTACTTTCAGTCCAACAGGTGCTACATAGCTGATTGGTTGCGGTATTGAGCGAAAAACTTCCCATGTGTCTCGTGAGAGATTGGTAAAAAGACTCTCTGCGGTGTTTGTTTTTGAGCCTCTGACGCGAATGTCACAAGAAACCAACGAAAAAAAATTCACGTATAGGTTGTCTATGTTTCAGCCACTGCGCTCATCGGAAATCGATCTTAGCATCCTCAGCTGTCATATTTACCGCTGTGTCACCGAGTGTATGTTGGGAGTTGAAGATAAATCTGGGAAGAATATTTTTGTGCACGGAATGACATCTTTAGGCCTAACGAGTTCTCCACTTTTATATCACCGTTTTGCTCAGCGGGTAGAAATGCAAATTTCCACACAAATTTCAATTTTTGCATTAGAAGCTGATGTGCCACTAGAGGGCCATAAATTCCAGCCGTTGTTTTTCTCTGTATTTGAACGCAAAGCACGTGAAGATTTTATGATTTCATTCGTTTTAAAACATAATCTAAATATAGATCGAGTTTGTTTCACTTTTGCTTTCTTTTTCTTACTTCTGTAATTTATCAGTTTAATACAATCTGTCTTTTATTTATATTTCTGTTTGTGGCTACTCTGATTTGACTTTATTTTTCGCTTTAAGTTCTATTTTAACAATCGTAAAACTAGTGTTGTATTGGTTGTACTGAATAGTAATATTAAACATTGTATCCTGTTACACCATAAAATAAACCAGCGTTATACACAGTAGCCTGCTATAGTAGGCTGTGGTTAATCTCCACTAATTTGGTTCACCACGGGGTCATTTTCAAAAAGATTTAAAAAATTCCTTTTTGTTTTATTTTTCTTATATCTATTCATCTTCTATAAAAAAAATCGATGATCAATTAGGATCATTTCTAATATTTCTACAATTGAAGATGTCGGACAGTTTATATTTAATTAAGTACCATAGAAATACAAGTTACATATTACTGTCAAGTTCTCTGACGATAATTTACTCCTGTCCTATCCATACGAGCTACCAAAGCAGCCGTTGCGAAGACATGGCTAAAACTCTTTGTTAGACGTGAGTGAAGTCACTCAAGGTAAATTAGGACAGTTGCTGACGGTTTCTTTTCTGTACGTGAAAAACTGACGGTTTCTTTACGTGAAAGTACTTTTAAAAACAAATTTCACTCTAGAGGCGTCGTGAACAAAGTTATTCATAAGTGGTTATAGGACGAAAGCAGGGATGGGTTCTGCTATGTTGCTTATAATGTGGAAATATTTCCAAAGAAAAGAAGATACCTCTGCACACGAGTCTACTTAAATTTAAAAAAAAATAAATGGCCTGGACAAAGTTAATATCAATAACTCTCGACCGACACCTCTCTCATATAAATATAAAACAAGTTCAACCAACAGCTCTCATATATAAATATAAATGAAGTTCGACCAACAGCTCTGACATATAAATAAATAGAGTTCGACCAACAAATCTCATACATAGATATAACTCAATTGCGACCAACAGCTCTCATATATATATAAATAAAGTTCGATAAACAGTTCTCATATATATATATTAATGAAGTTCGATCAACAGCGCTATTATATAAATATAAATAAAGTTCGACCAACAGCTCTCATATATATATATAAATGAAGTTCGACCAACAGCTCTCATATATATATATAAATGAAGTTCGACCGACAGCTCTCATATATATATATAAATGAAGTTACAGCGACAGCTCTCACATATAAATATAAATAAAGTTCGACCGACAGCTCTCATTATAAATATAAATGAAGTTCGACCAACAGCTCTCATATATATATGTATAAATGAAGTTCGACCGACAGCTCTAATATATAAATATAAATGAAGTTCAACCAACAGCTCTCCTATATAAATGAATGAAGTTCGTCCGACAGCTCTCATACATATATAAATGAAGTTCGACCAACAGCTATCATATATATATAAATGAAGTTCGACCAACAGCTCTCATATACATATATCAATGACGTTCGATCAACAGCGCTATTATATAAATATAAATAAAGTTTCACTCACAGTTGTCATATCAAAATAAATGAAGTTCGACCAATAGCTCTGATATATAAATAAATGGAGTTCGACCAACAGATCTCATACATAGATATAACTGAAGTGCGACCAACAGCTCTCATATATATATAAATAAAGTTCGATAAACAGTTCTCATATATATATATAAATGAAGTTCGATCAACAGCGCTATTATATAACTATAAATAAAGTTCGACCAACAGCTCATCATATATATATAAATGAAGTTCGACCAACAGCTCACATATACATATATAAATGAAGTTCCACCAACAGCACTCATATATATATAAATGAAGTTCGACCGACACCTTTCATATATATATATATAAATGAAGTGCGACCAACAGCTCTCATATATATATAAATAAAGATCGATCAACAGATCTTATATATATATATATATAAAGTTCGAACAACAGCTCTCATATATAAATATAAATGAAGTTCGATCGACACCTCTCATTATAAATAAATGGAGTTCAACCAACAGATCTCATACATAGATATAACTGAATTGCGACCAACAGCTCTCATATATAAATATAAATGAAGTTCGACAGACAGCTCTTATATATAAATATAAATAAAGTTCCCCAACAGCACTCTTATATATATAAATGAAGTTCGACCGAAAGCTTTCATATATATATATATATAAATGAAGTGCGACCAACAGCTCTCATATATATAT
>NC_134831.1:93090845-93147542 GCF_004210375.1 Tachypleus tridentatus
TCGAACTTCATTTATATATATATATATGAGAGCTGTTGGTCGAACTTCATTTATATATATATATGAGAGCTGTTGGTCGAACTTCATTTATATATATATATGAGAGCTGTTGGTCGAACTTCATTTATATATATATATGAGAGCTGTTGGTCGAACTTTATTTATATATATATATGAGAGCTGTTGGTCGAACTTTATTTATATATATATATGAGAGCTGTTGGTCGAACTTCATTTATATATATATATGAGAGCTGTTGGTCGAACTTCATTTATATATATGAGAGCTGTTGGTCGAACTTCATTTATATATATATATGAGAGCTGTTGGTCGAACTTCATTTATATATATATATGAGAGCTGTTGGTCGAACTTCATTTATATATATATATAGAGCTGTTGGTCGCACTTTATTTATATATATATATATGAGAGCTGTTGGTCGAACTTCATTTATATATATATATGAGAGCTGTTGGTCGAACTTCATTTATATATATATATGAGAGCTGTTGGTCGAACTTTATATATATATATGAGAGCTGTTGGTCGATTTATATATATATATATATGAGAGCTGTTGGTCGAACTTCATTTATATATATATATGAGAGCTGTTGGTCGAACTTCATTTATATATATATATGAGAGCTGTTGGTCGAACTTCATTTATATATATATATGAGAGCTGTTGGTCGAACTTCATTTATATATATATATGAGAGCTGTTGGTCGAACTTCATTTATATATATATATAGAGAGCTGTTGGTCGAACTTCATTTATATATATATATGAGAGCTGTTGGTCGAACTTCATTTATATATATATATGTTGGTCGAACTTCATTTATATATATATATGAGAGCTGTTGGTCGAACTTCATTTATATATATATATGTCGGTCGAACTTGATTTATATATATATATGAGAGCTGTTGGTCGAACTTCATTTATATATATGAGAGCTGTTGGTCGAACTTCATTTATATATATATATGAGAGCTGTTGGTCGAACTTCATTTATATATATATGAGAGATGCTGGTCGAACTTTTTTTATATATATATATGAGCTGTTGGTCGAACTTCATTTATATGTATATATGAGAGCTGTTGGTCGAACTTCATTTATATATATATATGAGAGCTGTTGGTCGAACTTCATTTATATATATATATGAGAGCTGTTGGTCGAACTTTATTTATATATATATATGAGAGCTGTTGGTCGAACTTCATTTATATATATATATGAGAGCTGTTGGTCGAACTTTATTTATATATTTATATTTATAATGAGAGCTGTCGGTCGTACTTCATTTATATATATATATGAGAGCTGTTGGTCGAACTTCATTTATATATATATATGAGAGCTGTTGGTCGAACTTTTTATATATATATATATATATATATATATGAGAGCTGTTGGTCGAACTTCATTTATATATATATATGAGAGCTGTTGGTCGAACTTCATTTATATATATATATGAGAGCTGTTGGTCGAACTTCATTTATATATATATATGAGAGCTGTTGGTCGAACTTCATTTATATATATATATGAGAGAGCTGTTGGTCGAACTTTATTTATATATATATATATAGAGCTGTTGGTCGAACTTCATTTATATATATATATGAGAGCTGTTGGTCGAACTTTATTTATATATATATATGAGAGCTGTTGGTCGAACTTCATTTATATATATATATATGAGCTGTTGGTCGAACTTCATTTATATATATATATGAGAGCTGTTGGTCGAACTTCATTTATATATATATATGAGAGCTGTTGGTCGAACTTCATTTATATATATATATGAGAGCTGTTGGTTGAACTTCATTTATTTATATATGAGAGCTGTTGGTCGATTTATTTATATGAGAGCTGTTGGTCGAACTTCATTTATATATATATATGAGAGCTGTTGGTCGAACTTCATTTATATATATATATGAGAGCTGTTGGTCGAACTTCATTTATATATATATATGAGAGCTGTTGGTCGAACTTCATTTATATATATATATATATAGAGCTGTTGGTCGAACTTCATTTATATATATATATGAGAGCTGTTGGTCGAACTTCATTTATATATATATATGAGAGCTGTTGGTCGAACTTTATTTATATATATATATATATATGAGAGCTGTTGGTCGAACTTTATTTTATATATATATATGAGAGCTGTTATATCGAACTTTATTTATATTTATATATATATAGAGCTGTTGGTCGAACTTCATTTATATATATATATGAGAGCTGTTGGTCGAACTTCATTTATATATATATATGTTGGTCGAACTTCATTTATATATATATATATGAGAGCTGTTGGTCGAACTTCATTTATATATATATATGAGAGCTGTTGGTCGAACTTCATTTATATATATATATGAGAGCTGTTGGTCGAACTTCATTTATATATATATATGAGAGCTGTTGGTCGAACTTCATTTATATATATATATGAGAGCTGTTGGTCGAACTTCATTTATATATATATATATGAGAGCTGTTGGTCGAACTTCATTTATATATATATATGAGAGCTGTTGGTCGAACTTCATTTATATATATATATTTATATATATATATGAGAGCTGTTGGTCGAACTTCATTTATATATATATATATGAGAGCTGTTGGTCGAACTTCATTTATATATATATATGAGAGCTGTTGGTCGAACTTCATTTATATATATATGAGAGATGTTGGTCGAACTTCATTTATATATATATAGAGCTGTTGGTCGAACTTCATTTATATATATGAGAGCTGTTGGTCGAATTTCATTTATATATATATATGAGAGCTGTTGGTCGAACTTCATTTATATATATATATGAGAGCTGTTGGTCGAACTTCATTTATATATATATATGAGAGCTGTTGGTCGAACTTCATTTATATATATATATATGAGAGCTGTTGGTCGAACTTTATTTATATATATATATATGAGAGCTGTTGGTCGAACTTCATTTATATATATATATGAGAGCTGTTGGTCGAACTTCATTTATATATATATATGAGAGCTGTTGGTCGAACTTTTTATATATATATATGTTGGTCGAACTTCATTTATATATATATGAGAGCTGTTGGTCCAATTTCATTTATATATATATATGAGCTGTTGGTCGAACTTGATTTATATATATATATGAGAGCTGTCGGTCGAACTTCATTTATATTTATATATGAGAGATGTTGGTCGAACTTCATTTATATATATATATGGTGTTGGTCGAACTTCATTTATATATATATATGAGAGCTGTTGGTCGAACTTCATTTATATATATATATGAGAGCTGTTGGTCGAACTTGATTTATATATATATATATATATAGAGCTGTTGGTCGAACTTCATTTATATTCATATGAGAGCTGTTGGTCGAACTTTATATATTTATATTCATTTATATATATATGAGAGCTGTTGGTCGAACTTCATTTATATATATATATTCATTTATATATATATAGAGAGCTGTTGAACTTCATTTATATATATATATGAGAGCTGTTGGTCGAACTTCATTTATATATATATATGAGAGCTGTTGGTCGAACTTCATTTATATATATATATGAGAGCTGTTGGTCGAACTTCATTTATATATATATATGAGAGCTGTTGGTCGAACTTTTATATATATATAGAGCTATATTTATATGAGAGCTGTTGGTCGAACTTCATTTATATATATATATGAGAGCTGTTGGTCGAACTTCATTTATATTTATATATGAGAGCTGTTGGTCGAACTTCATTTATATATATATATGAGAGCTGTTGGTCGAACTTCATTTTATATATATATATATATGAGCTGTTGGTCGAACTTTATTTATATATATATATGTTGGTCGATTCATTTATATATATATATGAGAGCTGTTGGTCGAACTTCATTTATATATATATATGAGAGCTGTTGGTCGAACTTCATTTATATATATATATATGAGAGCTGTTGGTCGAACTTCATTTATATATATATATGAGAGCTGTGGGTCGAACTTTATTTATATATATATGAGAGCTGTTGGTCGAACTTTATTTATATATAGAGCTGTTGGTCGAACTTCATGAGAGCTGTTGGTCGAACTTTTATTATATATATATAGAGCTGTTGGTCGAACTTCAGAGCTGTTAGTCGAACTTCATTTATATATATATATATGAGAGCTGTTAATCCAACTTTTTATATATATATATGAGAGCTGTTGGTCGAACTTCATTTATATATATATATATGAGAGCTGTTGGTCGAACTTCATTTATATATATATATGAGAGCTGTTGGTCGAACTTCATTTATATATATATATGAGAGCTGTTGGTCGAACTTCATTTATATATATATATGAGAGCTGTTGGTCGAACTTCATTTATATATATATGAGAGCTGTTGGTCGAACTTCATTTATATATATATATGAGAGCTGTTGGTCGAACTTCATTTATATATATATATGAGAGCTGTTGGTCGAACTTCATTTATATATATATAGAGCTGTTGAGAACTTCATTTATATATATATATATGTTGGAACTTCATTTATATATATATGAGAGCTGTTGGTCGAACTTCATTTATATATATATATAGAGCTGTTGGTCGAACTTCATTTATATATATATATGAGAGCTGTTGGTCGAACTTCATTTATATATATATATGAGAGCTGTTGGTCGAACTTCATTTATATATATATATGAGAGCTGTTGGTCGAACTTCATTTATATATATATATGAGAGCTGTTGGTCGAACTTCATTTATATATATATATGAGAGCTGTTGGTCGAACTTCATTTATATATATATATATGAGAGCTGTTGGTCGAACTTCATTTATATATATATGAGAGCTGTTGGTCGAACTTCATTTATATATATATATGAGAGCTGTTGTCGAACTTCATTTATATATATATATGAGAACTGTTGGTCGAACTTCTGTTGGTCGAACTTTATTATATATATATATGAGAGCTGTTGGTCGAACTTCATTTATATATATATATGAGAGCTGTTGGTCGAACTTCATTTAGAGAGCTGTTGGTCGAACTTCATTTATATTCTATATATGAGAGCTGTTGGTCGAACTTTATTTATATATATATATGAGAGCTGTTGGTCGAACTTCATTTATATATATATATGAGAGCTGTTGGTCGAACTTCATTTATATATATGAGAGCTGTTGGTCGATATGAGAGCTGTTGGTCGAACTTCATTTATATATATATATATGAGAGCTGTTGGTCGAACTTCATTTATATATATATATGAGAGCTGTTGGTCGAACTTCATTTATATATATATATGAGAGCTGTTGGTCGAACTTCATTTATATATATATATGAGAGCTGTTGGTCGAACTTCATTTATATATATATATGAGAGCTGTTGGTCGAACTTCATTTATATATATATATGAGAGCTGTTGGTCGAACTTTTTATATTATATATGATATGAGCTGTTGGTCGAACTTTATTTATATGTGTATATATGAGAGCTGTTGGTCGAACTTCATTTATATATATATATGAGAGCTGTTGGTCGAACTTCATTTATATATATATATGAGAGCTGTTGGTCGAACTTCATTTATATATATATATATGAGAGCTGTTGGTCGAACTTCATTTATATATATATATGAGAGCTGTTGGTCGAACTTCATTTATATATATATATGAGAGCTGTTGGTCGAACTTCATTTATATATATATATATGAGAGCTGTTGGTCGAACTTCATTTATATATATATATGAGAGCTGAGAACTTCATTTATATATATATATGAGAGCTGTTGGTCGAACTTCATTTATATATATATATGAGAGCTGTTGGTCGAACTTCATTTATATATATATATATGAGAGCTGTTGGTCGAACTTCATTTATATATATATATGAGAGCTGTTGGTCGAACTTCATTTATATATATATATGAGAGCTGTTGGTCGAACTTCATTTATATATATATATGAGAGCTGTTGGTCGAACTTCATTTATATATATATATGAGAGCTGTTGGTCGAACTTCATTTATATATATATATATATGAGAGCTGTTGGTCGAACTTTATTTATATATATATGAGAGCTGTTGGTCGAACTTTATTTATATATATATATGAGAGCTGTTGGTCGAACTTCATTTATATATGTATATTTATATATATATGAGAGCTGTTGGTCGAACTTCATTTATATATATATATGAGAGCTGTTGGTCGAACTTCATTTATATATATATATGAGAGCTGTTGGTCGAACTTCATTTATATATTCATTTATATTCATTTATATAGAGCTGTTGGTCGAACTTCATTTATATATATATTTATATATATATATGAGAGCTGTTGGTCGAACTTCATTTATATATATATGAGAGCTGTTGGTCGAACTTTGGTCATTTTTATATTTATATATGAGAGCTGTTGGTCGAACTTCATTTATATATATATATGTTGGTCGAACTTCATTTATATATATATATAGAGAGCTGTTGGTCGAACTTCATTTATATATATATATGAGAGCTGTTGGTCGAACTTCATTTATATATATATATGAGAGCTGTTGGTCGAACTTTATTTATATATATATATATATATAGAGCTGTGTTGGTCGAACTTTGGTCGAACTTCATTTATATATATATATATATGAGAGCTGTTGGTCGAACTTCATTTATATATATATCGAACTTCATTTATATATATATATGAGAGCTGTTGGTCGAACTTCATTTATTTATATAACTTCATTTATATATATATATGAGAGCTGTTGGTCGAACTTCATTTATATATATATATGAGAGCTGTTGGTCGAACTTCATTTATATATATATATGAGAGCTGTTGGTCGAACTTCATTTATATATATATATGAGAGCTGTTGGTCGAACTTCATTTATATATATATATATGAGAGCTGTTGGTCGAACTTTATTTATATATATATATGAGAGCTGTGGGTCGAACTTTATTTATATATATATATGAGAGCTGTTGGTCGAACTTCATTTATATATATATATGAGAGCTGTTGGTCGAACTTCATTTATATATATATATGAGAGCTGTTGGTCGAACATTTATATATATATATTTATATGAGAGCTGTTGGTCGAACTTTATTTATATATATATATGTTGGTCGAACTTCATTTATATAGAGAGCTGTTGGTCGAACTTCATTTATATATATATATGAGAGCTGTTGGTCGAACTTCATTTATATATATATATGAGAGCTGTTGGTCGAACTTTATTTATATATATATGAGAGCTGTTGGTCGAACTTCATTTATATATATATATATGAGAGCTGTTGGTCGAACTTCATTTATATATATATATGAGAGCTGTTGGTCGAACTTCATTTATATATATATATGAGCTGTTGGTCGAACTTGATTTATATATATATATGAGAGCTGTTGGTCGAACTTCATTTATATATATATATGAGAGCTGTTGGTCGAACTTCATTTATATATATATATATATAGAGCTGTTGGTCGAACTTCATTTATATATATATATATATGAGAGCTGTTGGTCGAACTTCATTTATATATATATATGAACTTTATCGAACTTATATATTTATATATATAGAGCTGTTGGTCGAACTTCATTTATATATATATATGAGAGCTGTTGGTCGAACTTCATTTATATATATATATATGAGAGCTGTTGGTCGAACTTCATTTATATATATATATGAGAGCTGTTGGTCGAACTTCATTTATATATATATATATGAGAGCTGTTGGTCGAACTTCATTTATATATATATATGTTGGTCGAACTTCATTTATATATATATATGAGCTGTTGGTCGAACTTCATTTATATATATATATGAGAGCTGTTGGTCGAACTTCATTTATATATATATATATGAGAGCTGTTGGTCGAACTTCATTTATATATATATATATGAGAGCTGTTGGTCGAACTTCATTTATATATATATATGAGAGCTGTTGGTCGAACTTCATTTATATATATATATATAGAGCTGTTGGTCGAACTTCATTTATATATATATATGAGAGCTGTTGGTCGAACTTCATTTATATATATATATGAGAGCTGTTGGTCGAACTTCATTTATATATATATATGAGAGCTGTTGGTCGAACTTCATTTATATATATATATGAGAGCTGTTGGTCGAACTTCATTTATATATATATGAGAGCTGTTGGTCGAACTTTATTTATATATATATATATGAGAGCTGTTGGTCGAACTTCTGTGTTGGTCGAACTTCATTTATATATATATATGTTGGTCGAACTTCATTTATATATATATATGAGAGCTGTTGGTCGAACTTCATTTATATATATATATGAGAGCTGAGAGAGCTGTTGGTCGAACTTTATTATTTATATATATATATATATATGAGAGCTGTTGGTCGAACTTTATTTATATATATATTTATATTATGTTGGTCGAACTTCATTTATATATATATATGAGAGCTGTTGGTCGAACTTTATTTATATTTATATATGAGAGCTGTGGGTCGAACTTTATTTATATATATATGAGAGAGCTGTTGGTCGAACTTCATTTATATATATATATGAGAGCTGTTGGTCGAACTTCATTATATATATATATTCATGAGAGCTGTTGGTCGAACTTCATTTATATATATATATGAGAGCTGTTGGTCGAACTTCATTTATATATATATATGAGAGCTGTTGGTCGAACTTCATTTATATATATATATATGAGAGCTGTTGGTCGAACTTCATTTATATATATATATGAGAGCTGTGGTCGAACTCGATTATATATATATATATATATGAGAGCTGTTGGTCGAACTTCATTTATATATATATATAACTTCATTTATATATATATATGAGAGCTGAGAACTGTTGGTCGAACTTCATTTATATATATATATGAGAGCTGTTGGTCGAACTTCATTTATATATATATATGAGAGCTGTTGGTCGAACTTCATTTATATATATATATGAGAGCTGTTGGTCGAACTTCATTTATATATATATATGAGAGCTGTTGGTCGAACTTTATTTATATATATATATATGAGAGCTGTTGGTCGAACTTCATTTATATATATATGAGAGCTGTTGGTCGAACTTCATTTATATATATATATGAGAGCTGTTGGTCGAACTTCATTTATATATATATATGAGAGCTGTTGGTCGAACTTCATTTATATATATATATATGAGCTGTTGGTCGAACTTTTTATTTATATATATATATGAGAGCTGTTGGTCGAACTTTTTTATATATATATATGAGAGCTGTTGGTCGAACTTCATTTATATATATATATGAGAGCTGTTGGTCGAACTTTATATTGTTGGTCGAACTATATATATATATAGAGCTGTTGGTCGAACTTCATTTATATATATATATATGAGAGCTGTTGGTCGAACTTCATTTATATATATATATATGAGAGCTGTTGGTCGAACTTCATTTATATATATATATGAGAGCTGTTGGTCGAACTTCATTTATATATATATATGAGAGCTGTGGGTCGAACTTTATTTATATATATATAGAGAGCTGTTGGTCGAACTTCATTTATATATATATATGAGAGCTGTTGGTCGAACTTCATTTATATATATATATGAGAGCTGTTGGTCGAACTTTATTTATATAGAGCTGTTGGTCGAACTTCATTTATATATATATATGAGAGCTGTTGGTCGAACTTCATTTATATATATATATATGAGAGCTGTTGGTCGAACTTCATTTATATATATATATGAGAGCTGTTGGTCGAACTTCATTTATATATATATATGAGAGCTGTTGGTCGAACTTCATTTATATATATATATATGAGAGCTGTTGGTCGAACTTCATTTATATATATATGAGAGATGTTGGTCGAACTTTATTTATATATATATATGAGAGCTGTTGGTCGAACTTCATTTATATATATATATGAGCTGAGCTGTTGGTCGAACTTCATTTATATATATATATGAGAGCTGTTGGTCGAACTTCATTTATATATATATGAGAGCTGTTGGTCGAACTTCATTTATATATATATATGAGAGCTGTTGGTCGAACTTCATTTATATATATATATGAGAGCTGTTGGTCGAACTTCATTTATATATATATATGAGAGCTGTTGGTCGAACTTCATTTATATATATATATGAGAGCTGTTGGTCGAACTTCATTTATATATATATGTGAGCTGTTGGTCGAACTTCATTTATATATATATATGAGAGCTGTTTATATTCATTTATATATATGAGAGCTGTTGGTCGAACTTCATTTATATATATATATGAGCTGTTGGTCGAACTTCATTTATATATATATGAGAGCTGTTGGTCGAACTTCATTTATATATATATATGAGAGCTGTTATTTATATACATATGAGAGCTGTTGGTCGAACTTTATTTATATGTATATATGAGAGCTGTTGGTCGAACTTCATTTATATATATATGAGAGCTGTTGGTCGATTCATTTAGAGCTGTTGGTCGAACTTCATTTATATATATATATATGTTGGTCGAACTTCATTTATATATATATATGAGAGCTGTTGGTCGAACTTCATTTATATATATATATGAGAGCTGTTGGTCGAACTTCATTTATATATATATATGAGAGCTGTTGGTCGAACTTTATTTATATATATATATGAGAGCTGTTGGTCGAACTTTATTTATATAGAGCTGTTGGTCGAACTTCATTTATATATATATATGAGAGCTGTTGGTCGAACTTCATTTATATATATATATGAGAGCTGTTGGTCGAACTTCATTTATATATATATATATGAGAGCTGTTGGTCGAACTTCATTTATATATATATATGAGAGCTGTTGGTCGAACTTCATTTATATATATATATGAGAGCTGTTGGTCGAACTTCATTTATATATATATATATGAGAGCTGTTGGTCGAACTTCGTTTTTTATATATATATATGAGAGCTGTTGGTCGAACTTCATTTATATATATATATGAGAGCTGTTGGTCGAACTTCATTTATATATATATATGAGAGCTGTTGGTCGAACTTCATTTATATATATATATGAGAGCTGTTGGTCGAACTTCATTTATTTATATATGTTGGTCGAACTATATATATATATATATGAGAGCTGTTGGTCGAACTTCATTTATATATATATATGAGAGCTGTTGGTCGAACTTCATTTATATATATATATATGAGAGCTGTTGGTCGAACTTCATTTATATATATGAGAGCTGTTGGTCGAACTTCATTTATATATATATATGAGAGCTGTTGGTCGAACTTTATTTATATATATATGAGAGCTGTTGGTCGAACTGTGTTGGTCGAACTTCATTTATATATATATATGAGAGCTGTTGGTCGAACTTTATTTATATATATATATATGAGAGCTGTTGGTCGAACTTCATTTATATTTATATATGAGAGCTGTTGGTCGAACTTCATTATATATATATATGAGAGCTGTTGGTCGAACTTCATTTATATATATATATGAGAGCTGTTGGTCGAACTTCATTTATATATATATATAGAGCTGAGAGCTGTTGGTCGAACTTCATTTATATTATATATTCATTTATATATATATATGAGAGCTGTTGGTCGAACTTCATTTATATATATGAGAGCTGTTGGTCGATATTTATATATATATATGAGAGCTGTTGGTCGAACTTCATTTATATATATATATGAGAGCTGTTGGTCGAACTTCATTTATATATATATATGAGAGCTGTTGGTCGAACTTCATTTATATATATATATATGAGAGCTGTTGGTCGAACTTCATTTATATATATATATATGAGAGCTGTTGGTCGAACTTCATTTATATATATATAGAGAGCTGTTGGTCGAACTTTATTTATATATATATATGAGAGCTGTTGGTCGAACTTCATTTATATATATATATGAGAGCTGTTGGTCGAACTTCATTTATATATATATATGAGAGTTGTCGAACTTTATTTATATATATATATGAAGCTGTTGGTCTTCATTTTATATATATATATATATATATATATATGAGAGCTGTTGGTCGAACTTCATTTATATATATATATATGAGAGCTGTTGGTCGAACTTCATTTATATATATATATGAGAGCTGTTGGTCGAACTTCATTTATATATATATATGAGAGCTGTTGGTCGAACTTTATTTATATATATATGAGAGCTGTTGGTCGAACTTCATTTATATATATATATGAGAGCTGTTGGTCGAACTTCATTTATATATATATATGAGAGCTGTTGGTCGAACTTCATTTATATATATATATATGAGAGCTGTTGGTCGAACTTCATTTATATATATATATGAGAGCTGTTGGTCGAACTTCATTTATATATATATATGAGAGCTGTTGGTCGAACTTTATTTATATATATATGAGAGCTGTTGGTCGAACTTCATTTATATATATATATGAGAGCTGTTGGTCGAACTTCATTTATATATATATATGAGAGCTGTTGGTCGAACTTTATTTATATATATATATATGAGAGCTGTTGGTCGAACTTCATTTATATATATATATGAGAGCTGTTGGTCGAACTTCATTTATATATATATATGAGAGCTGTTGGTCGAACTTCATTTATATATATATATGAGAGCTGTTGGTCGAACTTCATTTATATATATATGAGAGCTGTTGGTCGAACTTCATTTATATTTATATATATGAGAGCTGTTGGTCGAACTTTTATTTATATATATATATGAGAGCTGTTGGTCGAACTTGTTGGTCGAACTTTATTATATATATATGAGAGCTGTCGGTCGAACTTCATTTATATATATATATATGAGCTGTTGGTCGAACTTCGAACTTCATTTATATGTTGGTCGATATATATATATGAGAGAGAGCTGTTGGTCGAACTTCATTTATATATATATATGAGAGCTGTTGGTCGAACTTCATTTATATATATATAGAGCTGTTGGTCGAACTTTTTTATATATTTATTTATATATATATATGAGAGCTGTTGGTCGAACTTTATTTATATATATTTATATGAGAGCTGTTGGTCGAACTTCATTTATATATATATATATGAGAGAGCTGTTGGTCGAACTTTATTTATATATATATATGAGAGCTGTTGGTCGAACTTCATTTATATATATATATGAGAGCTGTTGGTCGAACTTCATTTATATATATATATATATGAGAGCTGTTGGTCGAACTTCATTTATATATATATATGAGAGCTGTTGGTCGAACTTCATTTATATATATATATGAGAGCTGTTGGTCGAACTTCATTTATATATATATATGAGAGCTGTTGGTCGAACTTTATTTATATATATATATGAGAGCTGTTGGTCGAACTTCATTTATATATATATATGAGAGCTGTTGGTCGAACTTCATTTATATATATATGAGAGCTGTTGGTCGAACTTTATTTATATATATATGAGAGCTGTTGGTCGAACTTTATTTATATATATATATGATGTTGGTCGAACTTCATTTATAGCTGTTGGTCGAACTTTATTTATATATATATATATGAGAGAGCTGTGGTCGAACTTCATTTATATATATATATGAGAGCTGTTGGTCGAACTTCATTTATATATATATATGAGAGCTGTTGGTCGAACTTCATTTATATATATGAGAGCTGTTGGTCGAACTTCATTTATATATATATATGAGAGCTGTTGGTCGAACTTCATTTATATATATATATGAGAGCTGTTGGTCGAACTTCATTTATATATATATGAGAGCTGTTGGTCGAACTTCATTTATATATATATATGAGAGCTGTTGGTCGAACTTTATTTATATATATATAAGAGCTGTTGGTCGAACTTTATTTATATATATATATGAGAGTTGTCGAACTTCATCGAACTTCATTTATATATATATATATGAGAGCTGTTGGTCGAACTTCATTTATATATATATATGAGAGCTGTTGGTCGAACTTCATTTATATATATATAGAGAGCTGTTGGTCGAGCTGTTTTATCGAATATATGAGAGCTGTTGGTCGAACTTCATTATATATATATATATGAGAGCTGTGGGTCGACCTTCATTTATATAAATACATGAGAGCTGTTGGTCGAACTTCATTTATATATATATATTCATTTATATATAGAGCTGTTGGTCGAACTTTATATATATATGAGAGCTGTTGGTCGATTTATATATATATATGATGAGAGCTGTTGGTCGAACTTCATTTATATATATATGAGAGCTGAGAGCTGTTGGTCGAACTTCATTTATATATATATATATGAGAGCTGTTGGTCGAACTTCATTTATATATATATATTTATATACATATATGAGCTGTTGGTCGCACTTTATTTATATATATATATATGAGAGCTGTTGGTCGAACTTCATTTATATATATATATGAGAGCTGTTGGTCGAACTTCATTTATATATATATATGAGAGCTGTTGGTCGAACTTCATTTATATATATATATATGAGAGCTGTTGGTCGAACTTCATTTATATATATATATGAGAGCTGTTGGTCGAACTTTTTTTATATATATATAAGAGCTGTTGGTCGAACTTTATTTATATGTGTATATATGAGAGCTGTTGGTCGAACTTCATTTATATATATATATGAGAGCTGTCGAACTTCATCGAACTTTTTATATATATATATGAGAGCTGTTGGTCGAACTTTATTTATATATATATATATATCGAATTTGGTCGAACTTTATTTATATATATATATGAGAGCTGTTGGTCGAACTTCATTTATATATATATATGAGAGCTGTTAATCCAACTTTTTTTATATATATATATGAGAGCTGTTGGTCGAACTTCATTTATATATATATATATGAGAGCTGTCGGTCGAACTTTATTTATATTTATATATTTATATACATATAAGAGCTGTTGGTCGAACTTTATTTATATATATATATATGAGAGCTGTTGGTCGAACTTCATTTATATATATATATGAGAGCTGTTGGTCGAACTTCATTTATATATATATATATGAGAGCTGTTGGTCGAACTTCATTTATATATATATATATATGAGAGCTGTTGGTCGAACTTCATTTATATATATATATATGAGAGCTGTTGGTCGAACTTCATTTATATATATATGAGAGCTGTTGGTCGAACTTCATTTATATATATATATGAGAGCTGTTGGTCGAACTTCATTTATATATATATATATATGAGAGCTGTTGGTCGAACTTCATTTATATATATATATATGAGAGCTGTCGGTCGAACTTTATTTATATATATAGAGCTGTTGGTCGAACTTCATTTATATATATATATGAGAGCTGTTGGTCGAACTTCATTTATATATATATATGTTGGTCGAACTTCATTTATATATATATGAGAGCTGTTGGTCGAACTTGATTTATATATATATATGAGAGCTGTTGGTCGAACTTTATTTATATTTATATATGAGAGCTGTCGGTCGAACTTATGATTTATATATATATATATGAGAGCTGTTGGTCGAACTTCATTTATATATATATATATGAGAGCTGTTGGTCGAACTTCATTTATATATATTCATATATATATATATATGAGAGCTGTTGGTCGAACTTTATTTATATATATATATGAGAGCTGTTGGTCGAACTTCATTATATATATATATATGAGAGCTGTTGGTCGAACTTCATTTATATATATATATGAGAGCTGTTGGTCGAACTTCATTTATATATATATGAGAGCTGTTGGTCGAACTTCATTTATATATATATATGAGAGCTGTTGGTCGAACTTCATTTATATATATATATGAGAGCTGTTGGTCGAACTTCATTTATATATATATATGTTGGTCGAACTTCATTTATATATATATAGAGCTGTTGGTCGAACTTCATTTATATATATATGAGAGCTGTTGGTCGAACTTTTTATTTATATATATATGAGAGCTGTTGGTCGAACTTCATTTATATATATATATGAGAGCTGTTGGTCGAACTTCATTTATATATATATATATAGAGCTGTTGTTGGTCGAACTTCATTTATATATATATATATTGAGAGCTGTTGGTCGAACTTCATTTATATATATATATGAGAGCTGTTGGTCGAACTTCATTTATATTATATATATGAGAGCTGTTGGTCGAACTTCATTTATATATATATATGAGAGCTGTTGGTCGAACTTCATTTATATATATATATGAGAGCTGTTGGTCGAACTTCATTTATATTTATATATGAGAGCTGTTGGTCGAACTTCATTTATATATATATATGAGAGCTGTTGGTCGAACTTCATTTATATATATATATATGAGAGCTGTTGGTCGAACTTTATTTATATGTATATATATGAGAGCTGTTGGTCGAACTTCATTTATATATATATATGAGAGCTGTTTATGAGAGCTGTTGGTCGAACTTCATTTATATATATATATGAGAGCTGAGAGCTGTTGGTCGAACTTCATTTATATATATATATATATGAGAGCTGTTGGTCGAACTTCATTTATATTTATATATATATGAGAGCTGTTGGTCGAACTTATTTTGGTCGATATATATATATGAGAGCTGTTGGTCGAACTTTATTTATATATATATATGAGAGCTGTTGGTCGAACTTTGGGTCGAACTTTATTTATATATATATATGAGAGCTGTTGGTCGAACTTCATTTATATATATATAGAGCTGTTGGTCGAACTTCATTTATATATATATATGAGAGCTGTTAATCCAACTTTTTATATATATATATGAGAGCTGTTGGTCGAACTTCATTTATATATATATATATGAGAGCTGTTGGTCGAACTTTATTTATATATATATATGAGAGCTGTTGGTCGAACTTCATTTATATATATATATGAGAGCTGTTGGTCGAACTTCATTTATATATATATATATGAGAGCTGTTGGTCGAACTTCATTTATATTATATATTGTTGGTCGAACTTTTATATATATATGTTGGTCGAACTTCATTTATATATATATATGAGAGCTGTTGGTCGAACTTCATTTATATATATATATATATAGAGCTGTTGGTCGAACTTCATTTATATATATATATGAGAGCTGTTGGTCGAACTTCATTTATATATATATATGAGAGCTGTTGGTCGAACTTCATTTATATATATATATGAGAGCTGTTGGTCGAACTTCATTTATATATATATATGAGAGCTGTTGGTCGAACTTTTTATATTATATGTTGGTCGAACTTCATTTATATATATATATGAGAGCTGTTGGTCGAACTTCATTTATATATATATATGAGAGCTGTTGGTCGAACTTCATTTATATATATATATATATATGATGAGAGCTTTGGTCGAACTTTATTTATATATATATATGAGAGCTGTCGGTCGAACTTTATTTATATATATATATGAGAGCTGTTGGTCGAACTTCATTTATATATATATATGAGAGCTGTTGGTCGAACTTCATTTATATATATATATAGAGAGAGAACTGTTGGTCGAACTTTTATTTATATATATATATGAGAGCTGTTGGTCGAACTTCATTTATATATATATATAGAGCTGTTGGTCGAGCTGTTGGTCGAACTTTGGTCGATTTATATATATATATGAGCTGTTGGTCGAACTTCATTTATATATATATATGAGAGCTGTTGGTCGAACTTCATTTATATATATATATGAGAGCTGTTGGTCGAACTTCATTTATATATATATATGAGAGCTGTTGGTCGAACTTCTGTTGGTCGAACTTTTTATATATATATATGAGAGCTGTTGGTCGAACTTCATTTATATATATATATGAGAGCTGTTGGTCGAACTTCATTTATATATATATATGAGAGCTGTTGGTCGAACTTCATTTATATATATATATGAGAGCTGTTGGTCGAACTTCATTTATATATATATATGAGAGCTGTTGGTCGAACTTCATTTATATATATATATATGATATATATGAGAGCTGTTGGTCGAACTTCATTTATATATATATGAGCTGTTGGTCGAACTTCATTTATATATATGAGATAACTTCATTTATATATATATAGAGCTGAGAGCTGTTGGTCGAACTTCATTTATATATGAGAGCTGTTGGTCGATTCATATATATATATATGAGCTGTCGGTCGAACTTCATTTATATTTATATATGAGAGCTGTTGGTCGAACTTCATTTATATATATATATAGAGCTGTTGGTCGAGAGCTGTTGGTCGAACTTCATTTATATATATATATATGAGAGCTGTTGGTCGAACTTCATTTATATATATATATATAGAGCTGTTGGTCGAACTTCATTTATATATATATAGAGCTGAGAGAGCTGTTGGTCGAACTTCATTTATATATATATATATATGAGAGCTGTTGGTCGAACTTCATTTATATATATATATGAGAGCTGTTGGTCGAACTTCATTTATATATATATATGAGAGCTGTTGGTCGAACTTCATTTATATATATATGAGAGCTGTTGGTCGAACTTCATTTATATATATATATGAGAGCTGTTAGTCGAACTTCATTTATATATATATATATGAGAGCTGTCGGTCGAACTTTATTTATATTTATATATGAGAGCTGTGGGTCGAACTTTATTTATATATATGAGAGCTGTTGGTCGAACTTTTTATTTATATATATATATGAGAGCTGTTGGTCGAACTTCATTTATATATATATATGAGAGCTGTTGGTCGAACTTCATTTATATATATATATGAGAGCTGTTCGAACTTCATTTATATATATATATATGAACTGTTGGTCGAACTTTATTTATATATATATATGAGAGCTGTTGGTCGAACTTCATTTATATTATATATAGAGCTGTTGGTCGAACTTCATTTATATATATATAGAGCTGTTGGTCGAACTTCATTTATATATATATATGAGAGCTGTTGGTCGAACTTTTATTTATATATATATATTTATATATATATATGAGAGCTGTTGGTCGAACTTCATTTATATATATATCGAACTTCATTTATATATATATATGAGAGCTGTTGGTCGAACTTTATTTATATATATATATGAGAGCTGTTGGTCGAACTTCATTTATATATATATATGAGAGCTGTTGGTCGAACTTCATTTATATATATATATGAGAGCTGTTGGTCGAACTTCATTTATATATATATATGAGAGCTGTTGGTCGAACTTCATTTATATATATGTTGGTCGAACTTCATTTATATATATATATGTGAGCTGTTGGTCGAATTTGATTTATATATATTCATGAGAGCTGTTGGTCGAACTTTATTTATATTTATATATGAGAGCTGTCGGTCGAACTTCATTTATATATATATATGAGAGCTGTTGGTCGAACTTCATTTATATATATATATGGTCGAACTTTTTATTTATATGTTGGTCGATATATATATATGAGAGCTGTTGGTCGAACTTCATTTATATATATATATATGAGAGCTGTTGGTCGAACTTCATTTATATATATATATGAGAGCTGTTGGTCGAACTTCATTTATATATATATATGAGAGAGAGCTGTTGGTCGAACTTCATTTATATATATATATGAGAGCTGTTGGTCGAACTTCATTTATATATATATATGAGAGCTGTTGGTCGAACTTCATTTATATATATATATGAGAGCTGTTGGTCGAACTTCATTTATATATATATATATAGAGAGCTGTTGGTCGAACTTTTATTTATATAAATATATGAGAGCTGTTGGTCGAACTTCATCTATATTTATATATTTATATTTATAATGAGAGCTGTCGGTCGTACTTCATTTATATTTATGTATGAGAGCTGTTGTTCGAACTTTATTTATATATATATATGATAACTATATATATATGAGAGCTGTTGGTCGAACTTCATTTATATATATATATATGAGAGCTGTTGGTCGAACTTCATTTATATATATAGAGCTGTTGGTCGAACTTCATGAGAGCTGTTGGTCGAACTTCATTTATATATATATATGAGCTGTTGGTCGAACTTCATTTATATATATATATGAGAGAGCTGTTGGTCGAACTTCATTTATATATATATATGAGAGCTGTTGGTCGAACTTCATTTATATATATATATGAGAGCTGTTGGTCGAACTTTATTTATATATATATATGAGAGCTGTTGGTCGAACTTGAGCTGTTGGTCGAACTTTATTTATATATATATATGAGAGCTGTTGGTCGAACTTTATTTATATATATATTTATATATATATATGAGCTGTTGGTCGAACTTCTGTTGGTCGATTTATATATATATATATGAGAGCTGTTGGTCGAACTTCATTTATATATATATATGAGAGCTGTTGGTCGAACTTCATTTATATATATATATGAGAGCTGTTGGTCGAACTTCATTTATATATATATGAGAGCTGTTGGTCGAACTTCATTTATATATATATATGAGCTGTTGGTCGAACTTCATTTATATATATATATGAGAGCTGTTGGTCGAACTTCATTTATATATATATATGTTGGTCGAACTTTATTTATATATTATATATGAGAGTTGGTCGAACTTTATTTATATATATATATGAGAGCTGTTGGTCGAACTTCATTTATTTATATATATATATGAGAGCTGTTGGTCGAACTTCATTTATATATATATATGAGAGCTGTTGGTCGAACTTCATTTATATATATATATGAGAGCTGTTGGTCGAACTTATATATATATATGAGAGCTGTTGGTCGAACTTTATATATATTTATATATATATATATATATGAGAGCTGTTGGTCGAACTTCATTTATATATATATATGAGAGCTGTTGGTCGAACTTCATTTATATATATATATGAGAGCTGTTGGTCGAACTTCATTTATATATATATATGAGAGCTGTTGGTCGAACTTTATTTATATATATATATGAGAGCTGTTGGTCGAACTTCATTTATATATATATATGAGAGCTGTTGGTCGAACTTCATTTTTATATATATATATGAGAGCTGTTGATTCAGTACAACCAATACAACACTAGTTTTACGATTGTTAAAATAGAACTTAAAGCGAAAAATAAAGTCAAATCAGAGTAGCCACAAACAGAAATATAAATAAAAGACAGATTGTATTAAACTGATAAATTACAGAAGTAAGAAAAAGAAAGCAAAAGTGAAACAAACTCGATCTATATTTAGATTATGTTTTAAAACGAATGAAATCATAAAATCTTCACGTGCTTTGCGTTCAAATACAGAGAAAAACAACGGCTGGAATTTATGGCCCTCTAGTGGCACATCAGCTTCTAATGCAAAAATTGAAATTTGTGTGGAAATTTGCATTTCTACCCGCTGAGCAAAACGGTGATATAAAAGTGGAGAACTCGTTAGGCCTAAAGATGTCATTCCGTGCACAAAAATATTCTTCCCAGATTTATCTTCAACTCCCAACATACACTCGGTGACACAGCGGTAAATATGACAGCTGAGGATGCTAAGATCGATTTCCGATGAGCGCAGTGGCTGAAACATAGACAACCTATACGTGAATTTTTTTTCGTTGGTTTCTTGTGACATTCGCGTCAGAGGCTCAAAAACAAACACCGCAGAGAGTCTTTTTACCAATCTCTCACGAGACACATGGGAAGTTTTTCGCTCAATACCGCAACCAATCAGCTATGTAGCACCTGTTGGACTGAAAGTAAATTTGTAATTTAATTTGTATGTAGTAGAAGAGACTGGTTGTTATAACTTCTAAACATTTTGGTGTAAACAGATTAGTAGGATGTAAAACAATGAGAGATTTTGGTGTAAACAGTTTAGTAGGCTGTAAAACAATGAGAGATTATCAAAGTTACAGTTTAGATTAATAACTGTAATAAAAAGTGGGTGAAGACTGCTGGTATGCGAAATGAAATTTTTTATTAAAATACAAACGTTCTGAATATTTAACTGTCCGACATCTTTAATTAAAGAAATGATTCTAATTGATCATCAGAAAATATAGATTAGTGTTACCAAATCCTTTAACAACAGATTAGTGTTACGACATACATTAACAACTGATTAATGTTACCAGATTCCTTAACTACTGATTAGTGTTACCACATTCCTTAGCTACTAATTAGTCTTACCACAATCCTTAACTACTGATTAGTGTTACCACATTCCTTAACAACTGATTAGTGTTACCACACTCTTTAGCTACTGATTAGTGCTACCACACACCTTAGCAACTGCGTAGTGTTACCATATCCTTTAATAACTGATTAGTATTACCACATTCCTTAGATACAGATAAGTGTTACTTTATTCATTGGACACTGATTAGTGTTACCAAATTCCTAAGCTACGGATTAGTGTTACCACACTCCATAGCTACTGATTAGTGCTACCACACTCCTTAGCTAATGCTTAGTGTTACCATATCATTCAACAACTGATTAGTATTACCACATTCCTTAAGTACTGACTAGTGTTACCACATTCCTTAGCTACTCATAAGTGTTACCACATTCCTAAACTACTAAATGGTGTTACGACATTCCTTAGCTACTGATTAGTGTTACCACATTTCTTAGCTACTGATTAGTGTTCCACATTCCTTAGCTACTGACTAGTGTTACCACATTCCTTAACTATTGATTAGCGTTACCACATTAATTAGCTACTGATTAGTGTCACCACATTCCTCAGCTACTAATTAGTGTTACCACATTCCTTAGCTACTGATTAGTGTTACCACATACCTTAACAACTGACTAGTGTTACCACACTCTTTTGCTACTGATTAGTGCTACCACAGTCCTTAGCAACTGCGTAGTGTTACCATATCCTTTAAAAAACTGATTAGAATTACCACATTCCTTAGATACAGATAAGTGTTACTTTATTCATTGGATACTGATTAGTGTTGCCACATTCCTTAGCTAATGATTAGTGTTACCACATTCCTTAGCTAATGATTAGTGTTACCACACTCCACAGCTAATGATTAGTGTTACCACATACCTTAACAACTGATTAGTGCTACCACACTCTTTAGCTAATAATTAGTGCTACAACACTCCTTAGCTCATACTTAGTGTTACCATATCATTCAACAACTGATTAGTGTTACCACATTCCTTAGCAACTCATAAGTGTTACCACATTTCTTAACTACTGACTGGTGTTACGACATTCCTTAGCTACTGATTAGTGTTACCACAATTCTTAGCTACTGATTAGTGTTACCACATTCCTTAGCTACTGACTAGTGTTACCACATTCCTTAACTATTGATTAGCGTTACCAGATTTCTTAACTACTGATTAGTGTTACCACATTCCTTAGCTACTGACTAATGTTATCACATTAATTAGCTACTGACTAGTGTCACCACATTCCCCAGCTACTAATTAGTGTTACAATATGTCTTAGCTATTGATTAGTGTTACCGCATTCCTTAGCTACTGATTAGTGTTACCACATTCCTTAGCTACTGATTAGTGTTACCACATACCTTAACAACTGAATAGTGTTACCACACTCCTTAGCAACTGCGTAGTGTTGCAATATCCTTTAACAACTGATTAGTGTTACCACATTTCTTAGCTACTGATTAGTGTCACCACGATCTTTAGCTACTGATTTGTGTTACCATATTCCTTTCCTGCTGACTAGTGTTATCACACTCCTTAGCTTCTGATCAGTGTCACCACACTCCTTAGCTACTGATTTGTGTTACCACATTTTTTTAACTAATTATTAGTGTTACTACACTCCTTAACAACTGATTAATCTTATCACATTTCTTAACTACCGATTAGTGTTACCACATTACTTAGGTAGTGATTAGTGTTACCACATTTCTTAGATACTGATTAGTGTTTCCATATACCTTAGCTACTAAATAGTGTTAGCACATTCCTTAGCTACTGATTAGTGTTACCGCAATCCTTAGCTACTGATAAGTGTTACCACATTTCTTAGCTACTGAGCAGTGTTACCACATTCCTTAGCTAATGACTAGTGTTACCACATTCCTCAACTATTGATTAGCGTTACCAGATTTCTTAACTACTGATTAGTGTTACCACATTCCTTAGCTACTGATTAGTGTTACCACATTCCATAGCTACAGACTAGTGTTACCACATTCCTTAAATACTGATTAGTGTTACCACATTCCTTAACAACTGACTAATGTTACCACATTCCTTAACAACAGATTAGTATTACGACATTCCTTAACTACTGACTAATGTTACCACACTCCTTAGCGACTGATTGGTGTTGCCACATTTTCTCACTACTGATCAGTGTTACCACTCTCCTTAGCTACTGATTAGTGTTACCACATACCTTAACAACTGATTAGTGTTACCACATTCCATAGCTACTGATTAGTGTTACCACACTCCAAACCTACTGATTAGTGTTACCACCTACCTTAACAACTGATTAGTGTTACCACATACCTTAACAACTGATTAGTGTTACCACACTCCTTAGCTACTCATAAGTGTTACCACATTCCTTAACTACTAACTGGTGTTACGACATTCCTCAGCTACTGATTACTGTTACCACATTTCTTAGCTACTGATTAGTGTTACCACATTCCTTAGCTACTGATTAGTGTTACCAGATTCCTTAGCTACTGACTAGTGTTACCACTTTCATTATCTACTGATTAGTGTTACCTCATTTCTTAGCTACTGATTAGTGTTACCACATTCCTTAGCTACTGATAAGTGTTACCATATTCCATAGGTAGTGATTAGTGTTAACACATTCCTTAGATACTGATTAGTGTTACCACACTCCATAGCTAGTGATTAGTGTTACCACATACCTTAACAACTGATTAGTGTTACCACACTCTTTAGCTACTGATTAGTGCTACCACACTCCTTAGCTAATGCTTAGTGTTACCATATCATTCAACAACTGATTAGTGTTACCACATTCCTTAGCTAGTCATGAGTGTTACCACATTCCGTAACTACTGACTGGTTTTACGACATTTCTTAGCTACTGATTAGTGTTACCACATTTCTTAGCTACTGATTAGTGTTACCACATTCCTTAGCTACTGACTAGTGTTACCACATTTCTTCACTATTGATTAGCGTTACCACATTAATTAGCTACTGATTAGTGTCACTACATTCCTCAGCTACTAATTATTGTTACCACATTCCTTAGCTACTGATTAGTGTTACCACATACCTTTACAACTAAATAGTGTTACCACACTCTTTTGCTACTGATTAGTGCTACCACAGTCCTTTGCAACTGCGTAGTGTTACCATATCCTTTAACAACTGATTTGTATTACCACATTCCTTAGATACAGATAAGTGTTACTTTATTCATTGGATACTGATTAGTGTTACCACATTCCTTAGCTAATGATTAGTGTTACCACATTCCTTAGCTACTGATTAGTGTTACCACACTCCATAGCTAGTGATTAGTGTTACTACATACCTTAACAACTGATTAGTGCTACCACACTCTCTAGCTACTGATTAGTGCCACAACACTCCTTAGCTTATGCTTAGTGTTACCATATCATTCAACAAATGATTAGTGTTACCACTTACCATAAGTACTCACTAGTGTTATCACATTCCTTAGCAACTCATAAGTGTTACCACATTTCTTAACTACTGACTGGTGTTACGACATTCCTTAGCTGCTGATTGGTGTTACCACATACCTTAACAACTGATTAGTGTTACCACACTCTTTAGCTACTGATTAGTGCTACCACACACCTTAGCAACTGCGTAGTGTTACCATATCCTTTAATAACTGATTAGTATTACCACATTCCTTAAATACAGATAAGTGTTACTTTATTCATTGGATACTAATTGTGTTACCTCATTCCTAAGCGACGGATTAGTGTTACCACACTCCATAGCTACTGATTAGTGCTACCATATCATTCAACAACTGATTAGTGTTACCACACTCCTTAAGTACTGACTAGTGTTACCACATTCCTCAGCTACTCATAAGTGTTACCACATTAATTAGCTACTGATTAGTGTCACCACATTCCTTAGCTACTAATTAGTGTTACCATATTCCTTAGCTACTGATTAGTGTTACCACATACCTTAACTACTCATTTGTGTCACAACGATCTTTAGCTACTGATTAGTGTTACCATATTCCTTTCCTACTGACTAGTGTTATCACACACCTTAGCTACTGATTTGTGTTACCACATTTTTTTAAATAATGATTAGTGTTACTACACTCCTTAACAACTGATTAATCTTATCACATTTCTTAACTACCGATTAGTGTTACCACATTACTTAGGTAGTGATTAGTGTAACCACATTTCTTAGATACTGATTAGTGTTTCCATATACCTTAGCTACTAAATAGTGTTAGCACATTCCTTAGCTACTGACTAGTGTTACCAAATTCCTTTGCTACCTACTGGTGTTACCACATTCCTTAGCAACTGACAAGTGTTACAACATTCCTGAGCTACTGAATAGTGTTACCATATGTCTTAGCTATTCATTAGTGTTACCACATTTCTTAGCTACTGATTAGTTTACCACATTCCTTATCTACTGATTAGTGTTACCACATTCCATAGCTACAGACTAGTGTTACCACATTCCTTAAATACTGATTAGTGTTACCACATTCCTTAGCTACTGATAAGTGTTACCATATTCCTTAGGAAGTGATTAGTGTTAACACATTTCTTTGCTAATTATAAGTCTTACTACATATCTTAACTATGATTAGTGTTACCACACTCTTTAGCTACTTATTAGTGCTACCACACTTCTTAGGTAATGCTTAGTGTTACCATATCATTCAACAACTGATTAGTGTTACCACATTCCTTAAAAACTGACTAGTGTTACCACATTCCTTAAAAACTGACTAGTGTTACCACATTCCTTAAAACTGACTAGTGTTACCACTTTCCTAAACTATCATAAATGTTACCACATTACTAAACTACTGACTAGTGTTATCAAATTCCTTATCTATCATTAGTGTTACCACATTCCTTACTACTGATTTGTGTTACAACGCTCTCTAGTAACTGATTAGTGTTACCACATTCCTTAGCTACTGATTAGTGTTACCACATTCCTTAGCTACTGATTAGTGTTATAATTTTCCTTAACTACTGATTAGCGTTACCACATTTCTAAACTACTGATTAGTGTTACAACATTCCTTAGCTACTGATTACTGCTAACGCACTCCTTAGCCACTGCGTAGTGTAACCATATCCTTTAACAACTGATTAGTGTTACCACATTCCTTAGATACAGATAAGTGTTACTTTATTCAGTGGATACTGATTAGTGTTACCACATTCATTAGCTACTGATTAGTGTTACCACACTCCATACCTACTGATTAGTGTTTCCACATACCTTAACAACTGATTAGTGTGACCACACTCTTTAGCTACTGATTAGTGCTACCACACTCCTTAGCTACTCATAAGTGTTACCACATTCCTTAACTACTAACTGGTGGTACGCCATTCCTCAGCTACTGATTACTGTTACGACATTTCTTAGCTACTGATTCGTGTTACCACATTCCTTAGCTACTGATTAGTGTTACCAAATTCCTTAGCTACTGACTAGTGTTATCACTTTCCTTAACTACTGATTAGCGTTACCACATTTCTAAAATATTGATTAGTGTTACCACATTCTTAGCTACTGACTAGTGTTATCACATTAATTAGCTGCTGACTAGTGTTACCGTATGTCTTAGCTACTGATTAGTGTTACCACATTCCTTAGCTACTGATTAGTGTTACCACATTTCGTTACTATTGATTAGTGTTACCACACTCCATAGCTACTGATTAGTGTTACCACATACCATAACAACTGATTAGTGTTACCCCACTCTTTAGCTACTGATTAGTGCTAACACACTCCTTAGCCACTGCGTAGTGTTACCATATCCTTTAACAACTGATTAGTGTTACCACATTCCTTAGATACAGATAAGTGTTACTTTATTCATTGGATACTGATTAGTGTTACCTCATTCATTAGCTACTGATTAGTGTTACCAAATTCCTTAGCTACTGATTAGTGTTACCACATTCTTTAGCTACTGACTAGTGTTACCACTTTCCTTAACTACTGATTAGCGTTACCACATTTCTTAACTACAGATTAGTGTTACCACATTCCTTAGCTATAGACTAGTGTTATCACATTAATTAGCTACTGACTAGTGCCACCACATTCCTCAGGTAATAATTAGTGTCACAATATGTCTTAGCTATTGATTAGTGTTACCGCACTCCTTAGCTACTGATTAGTGTTACCACATTTTTAGATACTGATTAGTGTTACCACATTCTTTAGCTTCTGGTTAGTTTTACCACATACCTTAACAACTGATTAGTGTTACCACACTCTTTAGCTACTGATTAGTGCTACCACACTCCTTAACAACAGCGTAGTGTTACCATATCCTTTAACATCTGATTAGTGTTACCACATTCCTTAACTACTGATTACTGTTACCATATGTCTTAGCTACTGATTAGTGATACCACATTTTCAAGCTAGTGATTAGTGTTACCACATTTTTAACTACTGATTAGTGTTACCACATTCCCAAACAACTGATTAATGTTACCACATCCCTTAACAACTGATTACTGTTACCAGATTCTTCAGATACTGACTAGTGTTACCATATTCCTTAACTATTGATTAGTGTTACCATTCTCCTTAGTTGCTGATTAGTGTTACCTTATTCCTTAGCTACGGATTAGTGTTTCCATATGTCTTAGCTACTGATTAATGCTACCACATTTCTTAGGTAGTAATTAGTGTTACCATATTCCTAAGCTACTGATTAGTGTTTCCATATGTCTTAGCTTCTGAGTAGTGTTTCCATATGTCTAAGCTACTGATAAGTATTACCACATTCCTCAGCTACTGATTAGTGTTACCATATTCCTTAGGTAGTGATTAGTTGTATCCATATTCCTTAGCTAATGATTAGAGTTTCCATATTTCTTAGCTACTGATAAGTTTTACCAAATCCCTTAGGTACTGAATTTTGTTACCATATTCCTTTGCTACTGATTAGTGTTAAAACATTCCTTAGCTACTGATTAGTGTTAGCATATTCTTTAGTTAGTAAATAGTCTTTCCATATTCCTTAGCTACTGATTCGTGTTTCCACATGTCTTAGCTACTGATTAGTGTTACCACATTTTTTATTTACTGTTTAGTGTTACAATATTCCTTAGGTAGTGTTTTGTGTTTCCATATGTCTTAGCTACTGATTAGTGTTACCACATTCCTCAGCTACTGATTAGTGTTACCACATTTCTTAGCTACTGATTAGTGTTATCACAATCCTTAGGTTGTGATTAATGTTACCACATTCCTTAGCTACTGATTAGTTTTACCATATTACTTATGTAGTGATTTGTATTACCATATTCTTTAGGCTGCTGATTAGTGTTTCCACACTTTTTAGCTACTGATTGGTGTAGCAATATTTTTCACAACTGATTAGTGTTACCACTATCCTTAGCTACTGATTAGTCTTACCAAATTTCTTAGCTACTGATTAGGGTTACCACATTCCTTAACTACTTATTAGTGTTTCAACATTTCTTAAAACTGATTAACGTTACAACATTCCTTAACTAATGATTATTGTTACCACATTACTGAGCTACTTACTTGTGTTACGACCTTTCTTAGCTCCTGATTAGTGATACCATTCTCCTTAGCTACTGTTTAGTATTACCACATTCCTTAGCTCCTGATTAGTGTTACCACATTCCTTAACTACTGATTATTGTTTCCATATGTTTTAGCTTCTGAGTAGTGTTTCCATATGTCTAAGCTACTGATAAGTATTACCACATTCCTCAGCTACTGATTAGTGTTACCATATTCCTTAGGTAGTGATTAGTTGTATCCATATTCCTTAGCTAATGATTAGTGTTTCCATATTTCTTAGCTACTGATTAGTTTTACCATATCCCTTAGGTACTGAATTTTGATACCATATTTCTTTGCTACTGATTAGTGTTAGCATATTCTTTAGTTAGTAAATAGTGTTACCACATTCTCTTAACTATCATTAGTGTTACCACATTCCTTAGTTACTGATTAGTGTTACCACATTCCCCAACTACTGGCTACTGTTACCACACTTCGCAACTACTGATTAATGTTGCCACTTTTTTCACTACTGAGTAGTGTTATTACTCTCCTTAGCTACTGATTAGTGTTACAAAATTCCTCAGCTACTGATAAGTGTTACCACATTTCTTAGCTACTGATTAGTGTTATCACATTCCTTAGGTTGTGATTAATGTTACCATATTCCTTAGCTACTGATTACTCTTTCCATATGACTTAGCTACTAATTAGTGTTTCTATATGTCTTAGCTACTGAATAGTGTTACCACATTCCTTAGCTACTGATTAGTGTTACCATATTACTTATGTAGTGATTAGTATTACCATATTCTTTAGCTACTGATTGGTGTTTCCATATTCTTTAGCTACTGATGAGTGTTTCCACACTTTTTAGCTACTGATTGGTGTTGCCACATTCTTCACAACTGATTAGTATTACCACTATCCTAAGCTACTGATTAGTCTTACCAAATTTCTTAGCTACTGATTAGTGTTACCTCATTCCTTAACTATCATTAGTGTTACCACATTCCTTAACTAGTGACTAGTGTTACCATATTCCTTAGCTACTGATTAGTGTTTCCATATGTCTTAGCTACTGATTAGTGATACCACATTCCTTAGGTAGTGATTAGTGTTGCCATATTCCTAAGAAACTGATTAGTGTTTCCATATGTCTTCGCTACTGAGTAGTATTTGCATTTGTCTAAGTAACTGATATGTGTTACCACATTCCTTAGCTACTGATTAGTGTTACAATATTCCTTAGGTAGTGATTAGTTTTTCCATATTCGTTAGCTAATGATTAGTGTTTACATATTTCATAGCTACTGATTAGTGTTACCACATTCCTTAGCGACTGACATTTGTTACCATATTCCTTTGCTTCTGATGAGTGTTTTAATATTCCTTATCTACTGATTTGTGTTTCCATATGTCTTAGCTACTGATTAGTGTTACCACATTCCTTAGCTACTGATTAGTGTTACAATATTCCATAGTTAGTGTTTATTGTTACCATATTCCCTAGCTACTGATTGGTGTTTCCATATTTCTTAGGTACTAAATAGTGTTTCCATATTTTTTAACTACAGATGAGTGTTACCACATTCCTTAACAACTGATTGATGTTACCACATTCCTTAACTACTGACTAGTGTTACGACATTCCTTAGCTATTGATTAGTGTTTCCACTCTCCTTAGCCACTGATTAGTGTTACCACATTCCTTAGCTACTGATTGGTTTTTCCATATTTCATAAATACTGATTGGTGTTACGAAATTCCTTAACTACTAGCTTGTCTTACCACACTTCTTAGCTACTGATTAGCGTTACCACATTCTTAGGTAGTGATTAATGTTACCATATTCCTTAGCTACTGATTACTGTTTCCATACGACTTTGCTACTGATTAGAGTTTCCATATGTCTTAGCTACTGATTAGTGTTACCACATTCCTTAGCTATTGTTTACTGTTACCATATTACTTAAGTAGTGATTAGTGTTACCATATTCTTTAGCTACTGATTGGTGTTTCCGTATTCTTTAACTACTTATTAGTGTTTCCACACTTTTAGCTACTGATTGGTGTTGCCACATTTTTCACTACTGATTAGTGTTACCACTATCCTTAGCTACTGATTAGTGTTACCACTTTCCTTTGCTACTGATTAGTGTCTCCACATGTCTTAGCTACTGATTAGTATTACCACATTTTTTACCTACTGATTATTCCATATTCCTTAGGTAGTGATTAGTGTTAACACATTCCTTAGGTAGTGATTAGTGTTACCATATTCCTAAGCTACTGAGTAGTGTTTCCATATGTCTAAGCTACTGATAAGTATTATCACATTCCTTAGCTACTGATTAGTGTTACCATATTCCTTAGGTAGTGATTAGTTGTATCCATATTCCTTAGGTAATAAATAGTGTTTCCTTATTTCTTAACTACTAAATAGTTTTACCACATTTATTAACAACTGATTAATGTTACCACATTCCTTAACTACTGATTAGTGTTACCACATTCCTTAGCTACAGAGTAGTGTTATGACATTTCTTAGCTACTGATTAGTGTTTTCACTCTTCTTAGCCTCTGATTAGTGTTACCACATTCCTTACCTACTGATTAGTGTTGCCACATTTTATCACTACTGATTATTGTTATTACTCTCCGTAGCTACTGATTAGTGTTATTACTCTACGTAGCTACAGATTAGTGTTACCACATTCCTTAGCTACTGATTAGTGTTACCACATTCCCTTAAATATCATTAGTTTCACCACATTCCTTAGCTACTGATTAGTGTTACCATATTCCTTAGGTAGTGATTAGTTGTATCCATATTCCTTAGGTAATAAATAGTGTTTCCTTATTTCTTAACTACTAAATAGTTTTACCACATTTCTTAACAACTGATTAATGTTACCACATTCCTTAACTACTGGCTAGTGTTACCACACTCCTTAACTTCTGATTAATGTTGCCACATTTTTTCACTACTGATTAGTGTTATTACTCTCCGTAGCTACTGATTAGTGTTACCACATTCCTTAGCTACTGAATTCTGTTACCACATTCCTTAACTACAGTTAGTGTTATCACATTCCTTAACTACTGATTAGTGTTACCACATTCCTTAGTTACTTATTAGTGTTACTATATTCCTTACCTAGTAAATAGTGTTACCATAATCCTTAGCTACTGATTCGTGTTTCCACATGTTTTAGCTACTGATTAGTGTTTCCACATGTCTTAGCTACTGATTAGTGTTACCAAATTTTTTACCTACTGATTAGTGTTACCATATTCCTTAGGGAGTGTTTAGTTTTTCCATATTTTTTAGCTACTGATTAGTGTTTCGATATTTCTTAGCTACTGATTAGTTTTACCATATTCTTTAGCTAGTAATTAGTGTTTCCATATTTTTTATCTACTGATTAGTGTTACCACATCCCTTAGCTACTGACTTTTGTTACCATATTCCTTTGCTAATGATTAGTGTTTCAATATTCCTTAGCTACTGAATTGCGTTTCCATATATCTTAGCTACTGATTAGTCTTACCACATTCCTTAGCTACTGATTAGTGTTACCATATTCATTAGTTAGCAAATAGTTTTACCATATTCCTTCGCTACTGATTCGTGTTACGACATGTTTTAGCTGCTGATTAGTGTTACCACATTCCTATGCTACTGTTTAGTGTTACAATATTCCATTGTTAGTGCTTATTGTTTCCATATTCCCTAGCTTCTGATTAGTGTTACCATTCTCCTTAGCTACTGATTACTGTTACCACATTCCTTTGCTACTGATTAGTGCTACCACATTCCTTAACTATCATTAGTGCAACCACATACCTTTACTGATTAGTGTTTCCACATTTCCTAACAACTGATTAATGTTACAATATTCCTTAACTACTGATTAGTTTTACCACATTCCTGAGCTACTTACTTGTGTTACGACATTCATTAGCTACTGATTAGTGTAACCATTCTCCTTAGCTACTGATTAGTATTACCACATTCCTTAGCTGCTGATTAGTGTTACCATATTACTTTGTTAGTGATTAGTGTCACCATATTCCGTACCTACTCATTAGTGTTTTTACATGTTTTAGCTACCGATTAGTGTTACCACATTTTTTACCTACTGATTAGTGTTACCATATTCCTTAGGTAGTGATTAGTTTTTCCATATTTTTAGCTACTGATTAGTGTTACCACATTCCTTTGCTACTGACTTTTGTAACCATATTCCTTAGCTACTAATTAGTGTTTCCATATGTCTTAGCTACTGATTAGTGTTACCATATTACTTACGTAGTTATTTGTTTTCTATATTCCTTAGCTACTGATTAGTGTTCCCATATTTCTGAGCTACAGGCTATTGTTACCACACTCCTTAACTACTGATTAATGTTGCCACATTTTTTCACTACTGATTAGTGTTATTACTCTATTTAGCTACTGATTTGTGTTATCACATTCCTTAGCTACTGTTTATTGTTACCACAATCATTTGCTAGTGATTAGTGTTACCATATTCCTAAGCCATTGATTAGTGTTTCCATATGTCTTAGCTTCTTATTAGTGTTTCCATATGACTAAGCTACTGATAAGTATTACCACATTCTTTAGCTACTGACTTTTGTTACCATATTCCTTTGCTACTGATTAGTGTTACCATATTCCTTAGCTACTGATTAGTGTTACCATATTTTTTTCACTACTGATTAGTGTTATTACTCTCCTTAGCTACTGAATAGTGTTACCACATTCCTTAGTTACAGATTAGTGTTACGATATTCCTTAGCTACTGATTAGTGTTACCACTCTCCTTAGCTACTGATTAGTGTTACCACATTCCTTAGTTACAGATTAGTGTTACCACACCATTTAACTACTGATTAATGTTGCCACATTCTTTCACTAGTAATTAGTGTTATTACTCTCCTAAGCTACTGATTAGTGTTACAGCTTTCCTTAGCTTTTGATTAGTGTTACCACATTTCTTAGCTACTGATTAGTGTTACCACATTTCTTAGGTAGTGATTAATGTTACCATATTCCTTTGCTACTGATTACTGATTCCATATGTCTGAGCTATTGATTAGTGTTTCCATATGTCTTACCTACTGATTAGAGTTACCACATTTCTTAGCTACTGATTAGTGTTTCAATATACTTTAACTACTGATTAGTGTTTCCACACTTTTTAGCTACTTATTGGTGTTGTTACATTTTTCACTACTGATTATTGTTACCACTATCTTAGACTACTGATTAGTGTTACCACATTCCTTAGCTACTGATTAGTGTTTCAATATACTTTAACTACTGATTAGTGTTTCCACACTTTTTAGCTACTTATTGGTGTTGTTACATTTTTCACTACTGATTATTGTTACCACTATCTTAGACTACTGATTAGTGTTACCACATTCCTTAGCTACTGATTAGTGTTACCAAATCCTTTAACTATCATTCGTGTTAGCACATTCCTTAACTAATGATTAGTGTTTCAACATTTCATAACAACTGATTAATGTTACAACATTCCTTACCTACTTATTATTGTTACCATATTCCTTAGGTAGTAATTAGTTTTTCCATATTTTTAGCTACTGATTAGTGTTACCACATTTCTTTGCTACTGACTTTTGTTACTATATTCCTTAGCTACTGATTAGTGTTTCCATATGTCTTAGCTACTGATTAGTGTTACCATATTACTTATGTAGTGATTAGTGTTACGAAATTCCTTAGCTACTGATTAGTGTTACCACTCTCATTAGCTACTGATTAGTGTTATCACATTCCTTAGGTAGTGATTAATGTTACCATATTCCTTAGCTACTGATTACTCTTTCCATACGTCTTAGCTACTGATTAATGTTACCATATTACTTATGTAGTGATTAGAGTTACGAAATTCCTTAGATACTGATTAGTGTTACCACTCTCCTTAGCTACTGATTAGTGTTAACAAATTCCTTAATTACTGAATTGTGTTACCACATTCCTTATCTCCTGTTAGTGTTATCACATTCCTTAACTATCATTAGAGTTACCACATTCCTTAACTACTGGTTACTGTTACCACATTCCCCTAACTATCATTAAAGTGACCACATTCCTTAACTAATGATTAGTGTTACCACATTTTTTTTCAAGCTACTGCTCAGTGTTACCACATTTCTTGGTTACTGACTAGTGTTACGATATTCCTTAGCTACTGATTAGTGTTACCACTCTCATTAGCTACTGATGAGTGTTACCACATTCCTTAGTTACAGATTAGTGTTACCACACCATTTAACTACTGATTAATGTTGCCACATTCTTTCACTAGTAATTAGTGTTATTACTCTCCTAAGCTACTGATTAGTGTTACCGCATTCCTTAGCTACTGATTAGTGTTACCACATTTCTTAGCTACTGATTAGTGTTACCACATTTCTTAGGTAGTGATTAATGTTACCATTTTCCTTTGCTAGTGATTACTGATTCCATATGTCTTAGCTATTGATTAGTGTTTCCATATGTCTTAGCTACTGATTAGAGTTACCACATTTCTTAGCTACTGATTAGTGTTTCAATATACTTTAACTACTGATTAGTGTTTCCACACTTTTTAGCTACTGATTGGTGTTGTTACATTTTTCACTACTGATTATTGTTACCACTATCTTAGACTACTGATTAGTGTTACCACATTCCTTAGCTACTGATTAGTGTTACCAAATCCTTTAACTATCATTCGTGTTAGCACATTCCTTAACTAATGATTAGTGTTTCAACATTTCATAACAACTGATTAATGTTACAACATTCCTTACCTACTTATTATTGTTACCATATTCTTTAGGTAGTAATTAGTTTTCCATATTTTTAGCTACTGATTAGTGTTACCACATTTCTTTGCTACTGACTTTTGTTACTATATTCCTTAGCTACTGATTAGTGTTTCCATATGTCTTAGCTACTGATTAGTGTTACCATATTACTTATGTAGTGATTGGTGTTACGAAATTCCTTAGCTACTGATTAGTGTTACCACCTCCTTAGCTACTCATTAGTGTTATCACATTCCTTAGGTAGTGATTAATGTTACCATATTCCTTAGCTACTGATTACTCTTTCCATATGTCTTAGCTACTGATTAGTGTTACAATATTACTTATGTAGTGATTAGCGTTACGAAATTCCTTAGCTACTGATTAGTGTTACCACTCTCCTTAGCTACTGATACGTGTTAACAAATTCCTTAGTTACTGATTAGTGTTACCACATTCCTTAAATACTGGCTAATGTTACCACACTCCTTAACTAGTGATTAATGTTGCCATATTTTTTCACTACTCATTAGAGTTATTACTCTCCTTAGCTACTGATTAGTGTTATCACATTCCTTAGCTACTGTTTATTGTTACCACATTCCTTAGGTAGTGATTAATGTTACCATATCCCTTTTCTACTGATTACTGTTTCCATATGTCTTTATTTCTGATTAGTGTTTCCATATGTCTTAGCTACTGATTAGTGTTACCACATTCCTTAGCTACTGGTTAGTGTTACCATATTCCTCAGGTAGTGATTAGTGTTACCATATTTCTTAGCTACTGATTGTTTTTTCAATATACTTTAGCTACCGATTAGTGTTTCCACACCTTTTAGCTACTAATTTGTGTTGCCACATTTTTCACTACTGATTAGTGTTACCATTCTCCTTAGCTACTGATTACTGTTACTACATTCCTTTGCTACTGATTAGTGTTACCACATTCCTTAACTATCATTAGTGTAACCACATTCCTTTACTGATTAGTGTTTCCACATTTCCTAACAATTGATTAATGTTACAATATTCCTTAACTACTGATTAGTTTTACCACATTCCTGAGCTACTTACTTGTGTTACGACATTCATTAGCTACTGATTAGTGTAACCATTCTCCTTAGCTACTGATTAGTGTTACCACATTTTTTTACCTACTGATTAGTGTTACCATATTCCTTAGGTAGTGATTAGTTTTTCCATATTTTTAGCTACTGATTAGTGTTACCACATTCCTTTGCTACTGACTTTTGTAACCATATTCCTTAGCTACTAATTAGTGTTTCCATATGTCTTAGCTACTGATTAGTGTTACCACATTCCTTAGGTAGTGATTAATAATACCATATTCCTTAGCTACTGATTACTCTTTCCATATGTCTTAGCTACTGATTAGTGTTACCATATTACTTACGTAGTTATTTGTTTTCTATATTCCTTAGCTACTGATTAGTGTTCCCATATTTCTGAGCTACAGGCTATTGTTACCACACTCCTTAACTACTGATTAATGTTGCCACATTTTTTCACTACTGATTAGTGTTATTACTCTATTTAGCTACTGATTTGTGTTATCACATTCCTTAGCTACTGTTTATTCTTACCGCAATCATTAGCTAGTGATTAGTGTTACCATATTCCTAAGCCATTGATTAGTGTTTCCATATGTCTTAGCTTCTTATTAGTGTTTCCATATGACTAAGCTACTGATAAGTATTACCACATTCTTTAGCTACTGATTAGTGTTACCACATCCCTTAGCTACTGACTTTTGTTACCATATTCCTTTGCTACTGATTAGTGTTACCATATTCCTTAGCTATTGATTAGTGTTACCATATTTTTTTCACTACTGATTAGTGTTATTACTCTCCTTAGCTACTGAATAGTGTTACAACATTCCTTATCTCCTCTTAGTGTTATCACATTCCTTAACTATCATTAGAGTTACCACATTTCTTAACTACTGGTTACTGTTACCACATTCCCCTAACTATCATTAGTGTTACCACATTCCTTAACTACTGATTAGTGTTACCACATTTTTTCGCTACTGCTCAGTGTTACCACATTCCTTAGTTACTGACTAGTGTTACGATATTCCTTAGCTACTGATTAGTGTTACCCCATTCCTTAGTTACAGATTAGTGTTACCACACCATTTAACTACTGATTAATGTTGCCACATTCTTTCACTAGTAATTAGTGTTATTACTCTCCTAAGCTACTGATTAGTGTTACCATATTCCTTTGCTACTGATTACTGATTCCATATGTCTTAAGTATTGATTAGTGTTTCCATATGTCTTAGCTACTGATTAGAGTTACCACATTTCTTAGCTACTGATTAGTGTTTCAATATACTTTAACTACTGATTAGTGTTTCCACACTTTTAGCTACTGATTGGTGTTGTTACATTTTCACTACTGATTATTGTTACCACTATCTTAGACTACTGATTAGTGTTACCACATTCCTTAGCTACTGATTAGTGTTACCAAATCCTTTAACTATCATTCGTGTTAGCACATTCCTTAACTAATGATTAGTGTTTCAACATTTCATAACAACTGATTAATGTTACAACATTCCTTACCTACTGATTAGTGTTACCATATTCCTTAGGTAGTAATTAGTTTTTCCATATTTTTAGCTACTGATTAGTGTTAACACATTTCTTTGCTACTGACTTTTGTTACCATATTCCTTAGCTACTGATTAGTGTTTCCATATGTCTTAGCTACTGATTAGTGTTACCATATTACTTATGTAGTGATTAGTGTTACGAAATTCCTTAGCTACTGATTAGTGTTACCACTCTCCTTAGCTACTGATTAGTGTTATCACAATCCTTAGGTAGTGATTAATGTTACCATATTCCTTAGCTACTGATTACTCTTTCCATATGTCTTAGCTACTGATTAGTGTTACCATATTACTTATGTAGTGATTAGCGTTACGAAATTCCTTAGCTACTGATTAGTGTTACCACATTCCCTAGTTACTGATTAGTGTTACCACATTCCTTAACTGCTGACTGGTGTTACCACATTCCTTAACTGCTGACTGGTGTTACCACATTCCTTAACTACTGATTAATGTTGCCACATTCCTTATCTACTGATTAGTGTTACCTCATTTCTTATCTACTGACTATTGTTACTTCATTCCTTAGCTACAGATTAGTGTTACCACTCTCCTTAGCCAATGATTAATGTTACCATAATTCTTAGCTACTGATTGTTGTTTCAATATAATTTAGCTACCGATTAGTGTTTCCACACTTTTTAGCTACTAATTTGTGTTCCCACTTTTTTCACTACTGATTAGTGTTACCACTCTTCTTAGCTACTGATTAGTGTTACCACATTCCTTAGCTATTGATTCGTGTTACCATATTCCTTAGTTAGTGATTAGTGTTACGATATTCCTTACCAACTGATTAGTGTTTCCACATGTCTTAGATAATGATTAATGTAACCACATTTTATACCTAATGATTAGTGTTACCATATTTTTCAGGTATTGATTAGATTTTCCATATTATTTAGCTACTGATTAGTGTTTCCATATTTCTTAGCTACGGATTAGTGTTAGCACATTCCATACCTACTAACTTTTGTTACCATATTCCTTAGCTACTGATTAGTGTTTCCATATGTCTTAGCTACTGAATAGTGTTTCCAAATTCCTTAGGTAGTGATTACTGTTTTCATATTCCTTAGCTAATGATTAGTGTTACCATATTCCTTTGCTACTGATTAGTGTTACCACATTCCTTAGCTACTGAGTAGTGTTACCATATTCCTTAGTTAGTAAATAGTTTTACCATATTCCTTAGTTAGTAAATAGTGTTACCATATTCCTAGCTACTCATTCGTCTTTCCACATTTCTTAGCTACAGTTTAGTGTTAAAATATTCCATAGGTAGTGTTTAGTGTTACCATATTCCTTAGCTACTGATTGGTGTTTCCATATTCCTTAGGTATTAAATAGTGTTTCCATTTTTTAAATACCGATTTGTGTTACCACATTCCCTTAACTACCATTAGTGTTACCACATTCCTTAACTCTGATTACTGTTTCCAATTTCTTCGCTACTGACTACTTTTACCACATTTCTTAGCTTTTGATTAGTATTACCACATTCTTTCGCTACTGCTCAGTTTTACCACATTTCTTAGCTACTGATTAATGTTTCCACATGTCTTAGCTACTGATTAGTGTTACCACATTCCTTAGCTACTGATTAGTGTTACAATATTCCTTACGCAGTGATTAGTGTTACCATATTCCTTAGCTACTTATTAGTGTTACCACATTCCTTAACAACTGATTATTGTTACCATATTCTTTAACTACTGATTAATGTTACCACATTCCTTATCTACTGACTATTGTTGCGAATTTCCTTAACTACTGATTAAAGTTACCACATTCCTTAGTTAAGGATTAGTGTTACGACATTCCTAAACTACTGGCTAGTGTTACCACATTCCTTAACTACTGATTAGTGTTACCACATTTCTTAGCTACTGATTAGTTTTACGGCATTCCTTAAAAACTGATTAATGTTGCCACATTCCTTATCTACTGACTAGTGCTACGACATTCCTTATCTACTGAATAGTGTTACGACATTCCTTAGGTACTAATTAGTGTTACCATATTCCTTAGGTAGTGATTAGTGTTACCACTCTCCTTAGCTACTGATTAATGATACCATATACCTTAGCTACTGATTAGTGTTTCCATATGTCTTAGCTACTGATTAGTCTTACCACATTCCTTAGCTACTAATTAGTGTTACCATATTCCTTAGGTAGTGATTAGTGTTACCTTATTCCTTAGCTACTGATTGTTCTTTCAATATACTTTAGCTACCGATTAGTGTTTCCACACTTTTAGCTTCTGATTTGTGTTGCGACATTTTCACTACTAATTGGTTTTACCACATATCTGAGCTTCTTACTTGTGTTACGACATTCCTTAGCTACTGATTAGTGTTACCATATTCCTTATCTACTGATTAGTGTTACCACGTTCCTGAACTACTGACTAGTGTTACCACCTTCCTTAACTACTGATTAGTGTTACCGCATTTCTTAGCTACTGATTAGTGTTACCACATTTTTTCCAACTGATTAGTGTTACCATATTGCTTAGGTAATGATTAGTTTTTCCATATTCCTGTGGTAGTGATTAGTTTTTCCATATTTTTTTAGCTTCTAGTTAGTGTTTTAATTTTTTTTTAGTTACTGATTAGTGTTACCACATTCCTTAGCTACTAACTTTTGTTAACATATTCCTTAGCTACTGATTAGTGTTACCACATTCCTTAACTATCTTTAGTGTTTCCACATTCCTTAACTATCTTTAGTGTTACCACATTCTTTAACTACTGATTAGTGTTACCACATTACCTTTACTATCATTAGTTTTACCACATTACTTAACTACTAATTAGTGTTACCACATTTCTAAGCTACTGATTAGTGTTATCACTTTCCTTAGGTAGTGATTAATGTTACCATATTCCTTAGCTACTGATTACTCTTTCCATATGTCTTAGCTACTGATTAGTGTTACCATATTACTTATGTAGTGATTAGCGTTACGAAATTCCTTAGCTACTGATTAGAGTTATCACATTCCTTAACTATCATTAGAGTTACCACATTCCTTAACTACTGGTTACTGTTACCACATTCCCCTAACTATCATTAAAGTGACCACATTCCTTAACTAATGATTAGTGTTACCACATTTTTTCGCTACTGCTCAGTGTTACCACATTTCTTGGTTACTGACTAGTGTTACGATATTCCTTAGCTACTGATTAGTGTTACCACTCTCATTAGCTACTGATGAGTGTTACCACATTCCTTAGTTACAGATTAGTGTTACCACACCATTTAACTACTGATTAATGTTGCCACATTCTTTCACTAGTAATTAGTGTTATTACTCTCTAAGCTACTGATTAGTGTTACCGCATTCCTTAGCTACTGATTAGTGTTACCACATTTCTTAGCTACTGATTAGTGTTACCACATTTCTTAGGTAGTGATTAATGTTACCATTTTCCTTTGCTAGTGATTACTGATTCCATATGTCTTAGCTATTGATTAGTGTTTCCATATGTCTTAGCTACTGATTAGAGTTACCACATTTCTTAGCTACTGATTAGTGTTTCAATATACTTTAACTACTGATTAGTGTTTCCACACTTTTTAGCTACTGATTGGTGTTGTTACATTTTTCACTACTGATTATTGTTACCACTATCTTAGACTACTGATTAGTGTTACCACATTCCTTAGCTACTGATTAGTGTTACCAAATCCTTTAACTATCATTCGTGTTAGCACATTCCTTAACTAATGATTAGTGTTTCAACATTTCATAACAACTGATTAATGTTACAACATTCCTTACCTACTTATTATTGTTACCATATTCCTTAGGTAGTAATTAGTTTTACCATATTTTTAGCTACTGATTAGTGTTACCACATTTCTTTGCTACTGACTTTTGTTACTATATTCCTTAGCTACTGATTAGTGTTTCCATATGTCTTAGCTACTGATTAGTGTTACCATATTACTTATGTAGTGATTGGTGTTACGAAATTCCTTAGCTACTGATTAGTGTTACCACTCTCCTTAGCTACTCATTAGTGTTATCACATTCCTTAGGTAGTGATTAATGTTACCATATTCCTTAGCTACTGATTACTCTTTCCATATGTCTTAGCTACTGATTAGTGTTACAATATTACTTATGTAGTGATTAGTGTTACGAAATTCCTTAGCTACTGATTAGTGTTACCACTCTCCTTAGCTACTGATACGTGTTAACAAATTCCTTAGTTACTGATTAGTGTTACCACATTCCTTAAATACTGGCTAATGTTACCACACTCCTTAACTAGTGATTAATGTTGCCATATTTTTTCACTACTCATTAGAGTTATTACTCTCCTTAGCTACTGATTAGTGTTATCCACATTCCTTAGCTACTGATTATTGTTACCACATTCCTTAGGTAGTGATTAATGTTACCATATCCCTTTTCTACTGATTACTGTTTCCATATGTCTTTATTTCTGATTAGTGTTTCCATATGTCTTAGCTACTGATTAGTGTTACCACATTCCTTAGCTACTGGTTAGTGTTACCATATTCCTCAGGTAGTGATTAGTGTTACCATATTTCTTAGCTACTGATTGTTTTCAATATTCTTTAGCTACCGATTAGTGTTTCCACACCTTTTAGCTACTAATTTGTGTTGCCACATTTTTCACTACTGATTAGTGTTACCATTCTCCTTAGCTACTGATTACTGTTACTACATTCCTTTGCTACTGATTAGTGTTACCACATTCCTTAACTATCATTAGTGTAACCACATTCCTTTACTGATTAGTGTTTCCACATTTCCTAACAATTGATTAATGTTACAATATTCCTTAACTACTGATTAGTTTTACCACATTCCTGAGCTACTTACTTGTGTTACGACATTCATTAGCTACTGATTAGTGTAACCATTCTCCTTAGCTACTGATTAGTGTTACCACATTTTTTACCTACTGATTAGTGTTACCATATTCCTTAGGTAGTGATTAGTTTTCCATATTTTTAGCTACTGATTAGTGTTACCACATTCCTTTGCTACTGACTTTTGTAACCATATTCCTTAGCTACTAATTAGTGTTTCCATATGTCTTAGCTACTGATTAGTGTTACCACATTCCTTAGGTAGTGATTAATGTTACCATATTCCTTAGCTACTGATTACTCTTTCCATATGTCTTAGCTACTGATTAGTGTTACCATATTACTTACGTAGTTATTTGTTTTCTATATTCCTTAGCTACTGATTAGTGTTCCCATATTTCTGAGCTACAGGCTATTGTTACCACACTCCTTAACTACTGATTAATGTTGCCACATTTTTCACTACTGATTAGTGTTATTACTCTATTTAGCTACTGATTTGTGTTATCACATTCCTTAGCTACTGTTTATTCTTACCGCAATCATTAGCTAGTGATTAGTGTTACCATATTCCTAAGCCATTGATTAGTGTTTCCATATGTCTTAGCTTCTTATTAGTGTTTCCATATGACTAAGCTACTGATAAGTGTTACCACATTCTTTAGCTACTGATTAGTGTTACCACATCCCTTAGCTACTGACTTTGTTACCATATTCCTTTGCTACTGATTAGTGTTACCATATTCCTTAGCTATTGATTAGTGTTACCATATTTTTTTCACTACTGATTAGTGTTATTACTCTCCTTAGCTACTGAATAGTGTTACAACATTCCTTATCTCCTCTTAGTGTTATCACATTCCTTAACTATCATTAGTGTTACCACATTCCTTAACTACTGGTTACTGTTACCACATTCCCTAACTATCATTAGTGTTACCACATTCCTTAACTACTGATTAGTGTTACCACATTTTTAGCTACTGCTCAGTGTTACCACATTCCTTAGTTACTGACTAGTGTTACGATATTCCTTAGCTACTGATTAGTGTTACCCCATTCCTTAGTTACAGATTAGTGTTACCACACCATTTAACTACTGATTAATGTTGCCACATTCTTTCACTAGTAATTAGTGTTATTACTCTCCTAAGCTACTGATTAGTGTTACCATATTCCTTTGCTACTGATTACTGATTCCATATGTCTTAAGTATTGATTAGTGTTTCCATATGTCTTAGCTACTGATTAGAGTTACCACATTTCTTAGCTACTGATTAGTGTTTCAATATACTTTAACTACTGATTAGTGTTTCCACACTTTTTAGCTACTGATTGGTGTTGTTACATTTTTCACTACTGATTATTGTTACCACTATCTTAGACTACTGATTAGTGTTACCACATTCCTTAGCTACTGATTAGTGTTACCAAATCCTTTAACTATCATTCGTGTTAGCACATTCCTTAACTAATGATTAGTGTTTCAACATTTCATAACAACTGATTAATGTTACAACATTCCTTACCTACTGATTAGTGTTACCATATTCCTTAGGTAGTAATTAGTTTTCCATATTTTTAGCTACTGATTAGTGTTAACACATTTCTTTGCTACTGACTTTTGTTACCATATTCCTTAGCTACTGATTAGTGTTTCCATATGTCTTAGCTACTGATTAGTGTTACCATATTACTTATGTAGTGATTAGTGTTACGAAATTCCTTAGCTACTGATTAGTGTTACCACTCTCCTTAGCTACTGATTAGTGTTATCACAATCCTTAGGTAGTGATTAATGTTACCATATTCCTTAGCTACTGATTACTCTTTCCATATGTCTTAGCTACTGATTAGTGTTACCATATTACTTATGTAGTGATTAGCGTTACGAAATTCCTTAGCTACTGATTAGTGTTACCACATTCCCTAGTTACTGATTAGTGTTACCACATTCCTTAACTGCTGACTGGTGTTACCACATTCCTTAACTGCTGACTGGTGTTACCACATTCCTTAACTACTGATTAATGTTGCCACATTCCTTATCTACTGATTAGTGTTACCTCATTTCTTATCTACTGACTATTGTTACTTCATTCCTTAGCTACAGATTAGTGTTACCACTCTCCTTAGCCAATGATTAATGTTACCATAATTCTTAGCTACTGATTGTTGTTTCAATATAATTTAGCTACCGATTAGTGTTTCCACACTTTTTTAGCTACTAATTTGTGTTCCCACTTTTTCACTACTGATTAGTGTTACCACTCTTCTTAGCTACTGATTAGTGTTACCACATTCCTTAGCTATTGATTCGTGTTACCATATTCCTTAGTTAGTGATTAGTGTTACGATATTCCTTACCAACTGATTAGTGTTTCCACATGTCTTAGATAATGATTAATGTAACCACATTTTATACCTAATGATTAGTGTTACCATATTTTTCAGGTATTGATTAGATTTTCCATATTTTTTAGCTACTGATTAGTGTTTCCATATTTCTTAGCTACGGATTAGTGTTAGCACATTCCATACCTACTAACTTTTTGTTACCATATTCCTTAGCTACTGATTAGTGTTTCCATATGTCTTAGCTACTGAATAGTGTTTCCAAATTCCTTAGGTAGTGATTACTGTTTTCATATTCCTTAGCTAATGATTAGTGTTACCATATTCCTTTGCTACTGATTAGTGTTACCACATTCCTTAGCTACTGAGTAGTGTTACCATATTCCTTAGTTAGTAAATAGTTTTACCATATTCCTTAGTTAGTAAATAGTGTTACCATATTCCCTAGCTACTCATTCGTCTTTCCACATTTCTTAGCTACAGTTTAGTGTTAAAATATTCCATAGGTAGTGTTTAGTGTTACCATATTCCTTAGCTACTGATTGGTGTTTCCATATTCCTTAGGTATTAAATAGTGTTTCCATTTTTTTAAATACCGATTTGTGTTACCACATTCCCTTAACTACCATTAGTGTTACCACATTCCTTAACTCTGATTACTGTTTCCAATTTCTTCGCTACTGACTACTTTTACCACATTTCTTAGCTTTTGATTAGTATTACCACATTCTTTCGCTACTGCTCAGTTTTACCACATTTCTTAGCTACTGATTAATGTTTCCACATGTCTTAGCTACTGATTAGTGTTACCACATTCCTTAGCTACTGATTAGTGTTACAATATTCCTTACGCAGTGATTAGTGTTACCATATTCCTTAGCTACTTATTAGTGTTACCACATTCCTTAACAACTGATTATTGTTACCATATTCTTTAACTACTGATTAATGTTACCACATTCCTTATCTACTGACTATTGTTGCGAATTTCCTTAACTACTGATTAAAGTTACCACATTCCTTAGTTAAGGATTAGTGTTACGACATTCCTAAACTACTGGCTAGTGTTACCACATTCCTTAACTACTGATTAGTGTTACCACATTTCTTAGCTACTGATTAGTTTTACGGCATTCCTTAAAAACTGATTAATGTTGCCACATTCCTTATCTACTGACTAGTGCTACGACATTCCTTATCTACTGAATAGTGTTACGACATTCCTTAGGTACTAATTAGTGTTACCATATTCCTTAGGTAGTGATTAGTGTTACCACTCTCCTTAGCTACTGATTAATGATACCATATACCTTAGCTACTGATTAGTGTTTCCATATGTCTTAGCTACTGATTAGTCTTACCACATTCCTTAGCTACTAATTAGTGTTACCATATTCCTTAGGTAGTGATTAGTGTTACCTTATTCCTTAGCTACTGATTGTTCTTTCAATATACTTTAGCTACCGATTAGTGTTTCCACACTTTTTAGCTTCTGATTTGTGTTGCGACATTTTTCACTACTAATTGGTTTTACCACATATCTGAGCTTCTTACTTGTGTTACGACATTCCTTAGCTACTGATTAGTGTTACCATATTCCTTATCTACTGATTAGTGTTACCACGTTCCTGAACTACTGACTAGTGTTACCACCTTCCTTAACTACTGATTAGTGTTACCGCATTTCTTAGCTACTGATTAGTGTTACCACATTTTTTCCAACTGATTAGTGTTACCATATTGCTTAGGTAATGATTAGTTTTCCATATTCCTGTGGTAGTGATTAGTTTTTCCATATTTTTTAGCTTCTAGTTAGTGTTTTAATTTTTTTAGTTACTGATTAGTGTTACCACATTCCTTAGCTACTAACTTTGTTAACATATTCCTTAGCTACTGATTAGTGTTACCACATTCCTTAACTATCTTTAGTGTTTCCACATTCCTTAACTATCTTTAGTGTTACCACATTCTTTAACTACTGATTAGTGTTACCACATTACCTTTACTATCATTAGTTTTACCACATTACTTAACTACTAATTAGTGTTACCACATTTCTAAGCTACTGATTAGTGTTATCACATTTCCTTAGGTAGTGATTAATGTTACCATATTCCTTAGCTACTGATTACTCTTTCCATATGTCTTAGCTACTGATTAGTGTTACCATATTACTTATGTAGTGATTAGCGTTACGAAATTCCTTAGCTACTGATTAGTGTTACCACATTCCCTAGTTACTGATTAGTGTTACCACATTCCTTAACTGCTGACTGTTGTTACCACATTCCTTAACTACTGATTAATGTTGCCACATTCCTTATCTACTGATTAGTGTTACCTCATTTCTTAACTACTGACTATTGTTACTTCATTCCTTAGCTACAGATTAGTGTTTCCACTCTCCTTAGCTAATGATTAATGTTCCCCATAATTCTTAGCTACTGATTGTTGTTTCAATATAATTTAGCTACCGATTAGTGTTTCCACACTTTTAGCTAATAATTTGTGTTCCCACTTTTTTCACTACTGATTAGTGTTACCACTCTTCTTAGCTACTGATTAGTGTTACCACATTCCTTAGCTATTGATTAGTGTTACCATATTCCTTAGTTAGTGATTAGTGTTACGATATTCCTTGCCAACTGATTAGTGTTTCCACATGTCTTAGCTAATGATTAATGTAACCACATTTTATACCTAATGATTAGTGTTACCATATTTTTCAGGTATTGATTAGATTTTCCATATTTTTTAGCTACTGATTAGTGTTTCCATATTTCTTAGCTACGGATTAGTGTTAGCACATTCCATACCTTAGCTACTTTAGTGTTACCATATTCCTTAGCTACTGATTAGTGTTTCCATATGTCTTAGCTACTGAATAGTGTTTCCAAATTCCTTAGGTAGTGATTACTGTTTTCATATTCCTTAGCTAATGATTAGTGTTACCATATTCCTTTGCTACTGATTAGTGTTACCACATTCCTTAGCTACTGATTAGTGTTACCATATTCCTTAGTTAGTAAATAGTTTTACCATATTCCTTAGTTAGTAAATAGTGTTACCATATTCCCTAGCTACTCATTCGTCTTTCCACATTTCTTAGCTACAGTTTAGTGTTACAATATTCCATAGGTAGTGTTTAGTGTTACCATATTCCTTAGCTACTGATTAGTGTTTCCATATGTCTTAGCTACTGATTAGTGTTACCACATTCCTTAGCTACTAATTAGTGTTACCATATTCCTTAGGTAGTGATTAGTGTTACCATATTCCTTAGCTACTGATTGTTCTTTCAATATACTTTAGCTACCGATTAGTGTTTCCACACTTTTTAGCTTCTGATTTGTGTTGCGACATTTTTCACTACTAATTAGTTTTACCACATATCTGAGCTTCTTACTTGTGTTACGACATTCCTTAGCTACTGATTAGTGTTACCATATTCCTTATCTACTGATTAGTGTTACCACGTTCCTGAACTACTGACTAGTGTTACCACCTTCCTTAACTACTGATTAGTGTTACCGCATTTCTTAGCTACTGATTAGTGTTACCACATTTTTTCCAACTGATTAGTGTTACCATATTGCTTAGGTAATGATTAGTTTTTCCATATTCCTGTTGTAGTGATTAGTTTTTCCATATTTTTTAGCTTCTAGTTAGTGTTTTAATTTTTTTAGTTACTGATTAATGTTACCACATTCCTTAGCTACTAACTTTTGTTAACATATTCCTTAGCTACTGATTAGTGTTACCACATTCCTTAACTATCTTTAGTGTTACCACATTCTTTAACTACTGATTAGTGTTACCACATTACCTTTACTATCATTAGTTTTACCACATTACTTAACTACTAATTAGTGTTACCACATTTCTAAGCTACTGATTAGTGTTACGACATTCCTTAACAACTGATTATTGTTACCATATTCTTTAACTACTGATTAATGTTACCACATTCCTTATCTACTGACTAGTGTTACGAAATTCCTTAGCTACTGATTAGTGTTGCCACTATCCTTAGCTACTGATTAGTGTTACCACATTCCTTAGTTACTGATTAGTGTTACCACGTTCCTTAACTACTGACTAGTGTTACCACATTCCTTAACTACTGATTAGTGTTACCGCATTTCTTAGCTACTGATTAGTGTTACGGCATTCCTTAAAAACAGATTAATGTTACCACATTCTTTAACCACTGATTAATGTTGCCACATTTTTCACTACTCATTAGTGTTATTACTCTCCTTTGCTACTGATTAGTGTTACCACATTCCTTAGCTACTGATTAGTGTTACCACATTTTTAGCTACTGATTAGTGTTACCACATTTTTAGCTACTGATTAGTGTTACCATATTACTTAGATAGTGATTAGTGTTACCATATTCCTTAACTACTGATTCGTGTTTCCATATTCTTTAGCTACTGATTAGTGTTTCCACACTTTTTAGCTATTGATTGGTGTTGCCACATTTTTCACTACTGATTAATGTTACCACTTATTCTAGCTTCTGATTCGTGTTACCATATTCTTTAGCTACTGATTAGCGCTACCACATTCCTTAACTACTGACTAATGTTACAACTCTCCTTAGCTACTGATTAGTGTTGCCACATTTTTTTACGACTGATTAGTGTTACCACTTTCCTTAGCTACTGATTCGTGTTACCACATTCCTTAGATAGTGATTAGGTTTACCACATTCCTTAACTATCATTAGTGTAACCATATTCCTTAGTTAGTGACTAGTGTTACCATATTCCTTAATTAGTGATTAGTGTTACCATATTCCTTAGCTACTGATTCGTGTTTCCACATGTCTTAGCTACTGATTAGTGTTACCATATTTTTTAGGTAGTGATTAGTGTTTCCATATTCCTTAGCTACTGACTATTGTTGCAAAATTTTTCACTACTAATTAGTGTTATTACTCTCCTTAGCTACTGATTAGTGTCACCACATTTTTTAGCTACTGATTATTGTTACCACATTCCTTACCTACTGATTTGTGTTACCACATTTCTTAGATACTGATTAGTGTTACCACATATCTTAGGTTTTGATTAGTGTTACCACATTCCTTAACTATCATTAGTGTTACCACATTCCTTAACTATCATTAGTGTTACCACATTACTAAACTACTGAATAGTGTTTCCAATCTCCTTAGCTATTTATTAGTGTTACCACATTTCCTAGCTACTAATTAGTGTTACCATATTCTTTAGTTATTGATTAGTGTTACCATATTACTTACCTACTGATATGTGTTTCCACATACCATAGGTACTGATTAGTGTTACCATATATCTTATGTAGTGATTAGTGTTATCATATTCCTTAGTTAGTGATTATTGTTAATATATTCCTTACCTACTGATTCGTGTTTCCACATGTCTTAGGTACTGATTAGTGTTACCACATTCTTTAGCTTTTGATTAGTGTTACCATATTCCTTTGGTAGTGATTTGTTTTTCCATATTCCTTAGCTACTGATTAGTGTTTCGATATTCCTTAGCTGCTGATTAGTGTTCGCATATTTCTGAGCTACTGATTAGTGTTACCACATTCCTTAGCTACTGACTTTTGTTACCATATTCCTTTGCTACTTATTAGTGTTTACATATGTCTTAGCTACTGATTAGTGTTTCCACATGTCTTAGCTACTGTTTAGTATTTCCTTATGTCTTAGCTACTGATTGGTGTTACCACATTCCTTATCTACTAATTAGTGTTACCATATTCCTTAGGTAGTGATTAGTGTTACCGTATTCCTTAACAATCATTAGTGTAACCACATTCCGTAACTACTGATTAGTGTTACCACTCTCCATAGCTACTGATTAATGTTACCACATTTCTAAGCGACTGATTAGTGTTAGAACATTCCTTAGCTACTGATTAGTGTTACCACATTCGATAGCTACTGATTAGTGTTACCACATTTCTTAGTTTCTGATTAATGTTACCACATTTTTTTGCTGCTGATTAGTGTTACCACATTCCTTAGCTACTGATTTGTGTTTCCATATCGTAGCTACTGATTAGTGTTACCATATTTCTTAGTTAGTGATTAGTGTTACCATATTCCTCAGCTACCGATTAGTGTTTCCACATGTCTTAGCTCCTGATTAGTGTTACCACATTCCTTAGCTACTGATTAATGTTACCACATTCCTTAGTTACTGAATAGTGTTTCGATTTTCCTTAGCTACTAATTAGTGTTACTACTCTCCTTAGCCACTGATTAATGTTACCACATTCCTTAGCTACTGATTAGTGTTACCACATTCCTTAACTACTGGCTAGTGTTACCACACTTCTTAGGTACTGATTAGCGTTACCACATTTTTTCGCTACTGCTTAGTGTTACTACATTCCTTATTTACTGACTAGTGTTTCCACATGTCATAGCTACTGATTAGTGTTTCCACATTCCTTAGCTATTGATTAGTGTTACCACATTCCTTAGCTACTGATTAGTGTTACCACATTCCTTAGCTACTGATTAGTGTTACCATATTCCTTAGTTAGTGATTAGTGTTACCACATTCCTTAGTTATTGACTAGTGTTTCGACATTCCTTAGCTACTGATTAGTGTTACTACTCTCCTTAGCCACTGATTAATGTTACCACATACCTTAACTACTGGCTAGTGTTACCACACTTCTTAGGTACTAATTAGTGTTACCACATTTTTAGCTTCTGATTAGTGTTACGATATTTCTTAGGTAGTGATTAGTGTTACCATATTCCTTAGCTACTGATTAGTGTTTCCACACGTCTTAGCTACTGATTAGTGTTACTACATTCTTTAGGTAGCCATTAGTGTTACCATATTCCTAAGCTACTCATTAGTGTTTCCACATGTCATAGCTACTGAGTAGTGTTTCCATATGTCTAAGCTACTGATAAGTGTTACAACATTCCTTTGCTACTGATTAGTGTTACCATATTCCTTAGGTAGTGGTTAGTTTTTCCAAATTATTAACTACTGATTAGTGTTTCCAAATTTCTTAGCTACTGATTAGTGTTACCACATTCCTTAGTTTCTGACTTTTGTTACCATATTCCTTAGCTACTGATTAATGTTTCTATATGTCTTAGCTACTGATTAGTGTTACTACATTCTTTAGGTAGTTATTAGTGTTACCATATTCCTAAGCTACTCATTAGTGTTTCCACATGTCATAGCTACTGATAAGTGTTACAACATTCCTTAGCTACTGATTAGTGTTACCATATTCCTTAGGTAGTGATTAGTGTTTCCATATTCCTTTACTACTGTTTAGTGTTACTATATTCCTTAGCTACTGATTCGTGTTTCCACATGTCTTAGCTACTGATTAGCGTTACCACATTCCTTAGCTACTGATTAGTGTTTCAATATTCCTTATGCAGTGATTAGTGTTACCATATTCCTTACCTACTGATTGGTGTTTCCATATTCCTTAGGTACTAAGTAGTGTTACCACATTCCTTAGCTATTGATTAGTGTTACCACGTTTCTTAACTTCTGATTAGTGTTGCCACATTTTTTGCTACTGATTAGTGTTACCACATTTCTTAACTATCATTAGTGTTACCTCATTCCTTAACTACTGATTAGTGTTACCACATTTCTTAGCTACTGATTAGTGCTACCACATTCCTTAACTATCATTAGTATTACCACCTTCCTTAACTACTGATTAGTGTTACCCCATTCCTTAGCTTGTGATTAGTGTTACCATATTCCTTAGGTAGTGTTTAGTGTTACCATATTCCTTAGCTACTGATTGGTGTTTCCATATTCCTTAGGTACTAAATAGTTTTTCCATATTTCTTAACTTCTGATTAGTGTTACCACATTCCTAACAACTGATTAATGCTACCACATTCCTTAACTACTTATTGGTGTTACCACATTCCTTAGCTACTGACTTGTGTTACGACATTCCTTAGCTACTGATTAGTGTTACCACTCTTCTTAGCTACTGATTAGTGTTACCGCATTTTTTTCCTACTCATTAGTGTTATCACATTCCTTAGCTACTTATTAGTGTTACCATATTCCTTAGGTAGTGATTAGTGTTACCACACTCCTTAAACACTGACTAATGTTACCACATTTCTTAGCTACTCACTTTTGTTACCATATTCGTTATATATCATCAGTGTTTCCACATTCCTTAACTACTGATTAGTGTTACCATTTTTCTTAGCTACTGATTATTGTTACCACATTCCTTAGCTACTGACTAGTGTTACCACACTCCTTAACCACTGATTAATGTTACCACATTTCTTAGCTACTGATTAGTGTTACCACATTCCTTAGCTACTGATTAGTGTTACCCCATTCCTTACCTACTGATTAGTGTTACCACATTCCTTAGCTACTGTTTTTTCCACATGTCTTAGCTACTGATTAATAGTGCTACTGATAAGTGTTACCATATTCCTTAGGTACTGATTAGTGTTTCCATATGTTTTCGCTATTGATTAGTGTTTCCATATTTCTTAGCTACTGACAAGTGTTACCAAGCTCCTTAGCTACTGATTACTGTTACCTACATCTTAGATTAGTGTTACCACATTCTTTAGCTATCATTAGTAAGCTACTCTCACCACATTCCTTAACTATCATTAGTGTGTTACCACATTACTAAACTACTGAAGCCAGTGTTTCAAATCTCCTTAGCTATTTATTAGTGTTACCACATTTCCTAGCTACCAATTAGTGTTACCATATTCTTTAGTTATTGATTAGTGTTACCATATTACTTACCTACTGATATGTGTTTCCACATGTACCATAGGTACTGATTAGTGTTACCATATCTTATGTAGTGATTAGTGTTATCCATATTCCTTAGTTAGTGATTGTTGTTAATATATTCCTTACCTACTGATTCGTGTGTTTCCACATGTCTTAGGTACTGATTAGTGTTACCACATTCTTTAGCTTTTGATTAGTGTTACCATATTCCTTGGTAGTGATTTGTTTTTCCATATTCCTTAGCTACTGATTAGTGTTTCGATATTCCTTAGCTGCTGATTAGTGTTCGCATATTTCTGAGCTACTGATTAGTGTTACCACATTCCTTCCTGCTACTGACTTTTGTTACATTATATTCCTTAGCTACTTATTAGTGTTTACATATGTCTTAGCTACTGATTAGTGTTTCCACATGTCTTAGCTACTGATTAGTATTTCCCTTATGTCTTAGCTACTGATTGGTGTTTCACCACATTCCTTCATTCTACTGATTAGTGTTACCATATTCCCTTAGGTAGTGATTAGTGTTACCGTATTCCTTAACAATCATTAGTGTAACCACATTCCTTAACTACTGATTAGTGTTACCACATCTCCGCCTAGCTACTGATTAATGTTACCACATTTTTAACTAAGCGACTGATTAGTGTTAGTAACATTCCTTAGCTACTGATTAGTGTTACCACATTCTGATAGCTACTGATTAGTGTTACCACATTTCTTTAGTTTCTGATTAATGTTACCACATTTTTTTTGCTACTGATTAGTGTTACCACATTCCTTAGCTACTGATTTGTGTGTTTCCATATCACGTAGCTACTGATTAGTGTTACCATATTTCTTAGTTAGTTAGTGATTAGTGTTACCATTATTCCCTCAGCTACCGATTAGTGTTTCCACATGTCTTGAAAAGCTCCTGATTAGTGTTACCACATTCCTTAGCTACTGATTAATGTTACCACATTTTTAGTTACTGAATAGTGTTTCGATTTTCCTTTTCTACCAACTGTGGTGTTACACACTCTCCTTAACCACTGATTAATGTTGCCACATTCCTTAGCTACTGATTAGTGTTACCACATTCCTTAACTACTGGCTAGATGTTACCACGCTCTTAGGTACTGATTAGCGTTACCACATTTTTTCGCTACTGCTTAGTGTTACTACATTCATATTTACTGACTGGTGTTTCCACATTAGTCATGGCTTCTGATTGGTGAACTTCCACATTCCTTAGCTGACTGATTGGGTATTTTCCACATTCCTTAGCTACTGATTAGTGTTACCACATCTCTTAGCTACTGATTAGTGTTACTATATTCCTTAGGTAGTGATTAGATGTTA